>NW_027249831.1:0-69725 GCF_030848795.1 Temnothorax nylanderi
AACTTTTAAATTATTCCACTACAAACGAAATTGTTGTTACTACAAACAACTACAAACGATTCTAAAACACATGGCGCAAGCGGATTCGAGATATCTTTAAAATTGACAAAGATACGTAATTTGTTTATTACAAATACATGGCAACTTTTAAATTATTCAACTACAAACGATATTGTTGTTACTACAAACAACTACAAACGATTCTAAAACACATGGCGCAAGCGAATTTCAAATATCTCAATTTTGAGTAAGAGTGATTTTTAAAATTTTTCGTTATTTCGAAATGGATAAACTACAAACGAAATTATTGTTACTACAAACAACTACAAACGATTGTAAAACACATGGCGCGAACGAATTTCAAATATCTAAATTTTGGGGAAGAGTGATTTTTAAAAATTTTTGTTTTTGCAAATGGATATAAACTACAAACGAAATTATTGTTACTACAAACAACTACAAACGATTCTAAAAAACATGGCGCAAACGGATTCGAGATATCTTTAAAATTGACAGAGATACGTTATTTGTTTATTACAAATACATGGCAACTTTTAAATTATTCAACTACAAACGATATTGTTGTTACTACAAACAACTACAAACGATTCTAAAACACATGGCGCGAGCGAATTTCAAATATCTCAATTTGAGTAAGAGTGATTTTTAAATTTTTTGTTATTTCGAAATGGATAAACTACAAACGAAATTATTGTTACTACAAACAACTACAAACGATTGTAAAACACATGGCGCGAACGAATTTCAAATATCTAAATTTTGGGGAAGAGTGATTTTTAAAAATTTTTGTTTTTGCAAAATGGATAAAACTACAAACGAAATTATTGTTACTACAAACAACTACAAACGATTCTAAAAAACATGGCGCAAACGGATTCGAGATATCTTTAAAATTGACAGAGATACGTTATTTGTTTATTACAAATACATTGTAACTTTTAAATTATTCCACTACAAACGAAATTGTTGTTACTACAAACAACTACAAACGATTCTAAAACACATGGCGCAAGCGGATTCGAGATATCTTTAAAATTGACAAAGATACGTAATTTGTTTATTACAAATACATGGCAACTTTTAAATTATTCAACTACAAACGATATTGTTGTTACTACAAACAACTACAAACGATTCTAAAACACATGGCGCGAGCGAATTTCAAATATCTCAATTTTGAGTAAGTGTTTTTAAAAATTTTTCGTTATTTCGAAATGGATAAAACTACAAACGAAATTATTGTTACTACAAACAACTACAAACGATTGTAAAACACATGGCGCGAACGAATTTCAAATATCTAAATTTTGGGGGAAGTGATTTTTAAAAATTTTTGTTTTTGCAAAATGGATAAAACTACAAACGAAATTATTGTTACTACAAACAACTACAAACGATTCTAAAAAACATGGCGCAAACGGATTCGAGATATCTTTAAAATTGACAGAGATACGTTATTTGTTTATTACAAATACATTGTAACTTTTAAATTATTCCACTACAAACGAAATTGTTGTTACTACAAACAACTACAAACGATTCTAAAACACATGGCGCAAGCGGATTCGAGATATCTTTAAAATTGACAAAGATACGTAATTTGTTTATTACAAATACATTGCAACTTTTAAATTATTCAACTACAAACGAAATACAACGAAACAAATAATTTTATCCCCTAAAAAATCTTTACGGGGACGCTGGTCTATATTTGAGCTCGCTATTAAACGTTTAATTAACATATCCGTTTATTAGAAACGTTTTTTCCGAATACACATGTTTTAAATCTAGGGTCTCTCTCTGATAAACGTTTAAACGTTTACCAGACTCTAATATACATTTAAATGTTAAGATAAACGGTTAAACGTTTAGTAAACGTTTACTAAACGTTTAAACGTGTAGACGTTTTTTACAAGTAAACGTTCTTCTGGAAGAAAATGTAAATGGATAAACGTTTCGCGTTTAAACGTTTATTCGAAAAACGGAATAAAATCAGAGCCCTAGACTCTATATTCTACATTCTGAGTTCTAAAATAATTCTCGTATAGTTCTGAATGTATCCGAACAAACGTTTTTCGAAGAACAAATGAGACGCTGGCCGATTTCTGAAATTCTGGGTGTTCTAAAATATTTCTCGTGTAGTTCTGAATGTGTCCTAACGTTTTCCAAATAGTTCTGCCGATTAGAATTATTTAATTTTTAAATGATTTTTATTGCCGCATTTACGACTACATGAGTGAGACACGCTAGCCGATTTCCGATATTTATTTGAAAAATAGACAAATGTTTATGAACAGAACTCTTCGGAAAACGTTTGGATACATTAAGAAGTACACGAAAAATATTTTGATGTGAGATATCTCAATTTAGGGTAAGAGTAATTTTTTTAAATATTTGTTTTTTTTATGGATAAAACTACAAACGATATTATTGTTACTACAAACAACTACAAAGGATTCTAAAACACATAGCGCAAGCGGATTCGAGATATCTTTAAAATTGAGAAAGATACGTTATTTTTATATTGCAAATACGTTGTAACTTTTATATTATTCAACTACAAACGAAATTATTGTTACTACAAACAACTACAAACGATTCTAAAACACATGGCGCGAACGAATTTCAAATATCTCAATTTTGAGTAAGAGTGATTTTTTTAATTTTTCGTTATTTCCAAATGGATAAAACTACAAACGAAATTATTGTTACTACAAACAACTACAAACGATTCTAAAAACACATGGCGCAAGCGATTTTCAAATATCTCAATTTTAGGCAAGAGTGATTTTTAAAAATCTTTGTTTTTGCAAAATCGATAAAACTACAAACGAAATCATTGTTACTACAAACAACTACAAACGATTCTAAAACACATGGCGCAAGCGAATTTCAAATATCTCAATTTTAGGCAAGAGTGATTTTTAAAAATCTTTGTTTTTGCAAAATCGATAAAACTACAAACGAAATCATTGTTACTACAAACAACTACAACGAAAATGCTACAATTTCCTTTTTTTAAAAATTCATTTTGTTAAAGTCGGGTGCCAACTTCACGGAACTTACAACGGCCGCGTACAATACACGCATATTAAGGTGATGCTGGAGCCGTCTGTATAACCGACAAAATTACCATTTTCTATGTTATCGACTACATCTGTCCTTGTATAGACAAAAGATATAGACAAGGATAGCACGCTACATTGCACGCATACATACGCACGATACACATCGACATCATACTTTTATATTACGCTTCCAAATCTTGATTTGGGGGGTTTATCGATGTTTTTATTGTTGTGCAATTCAGGGGAACTTGTTTTCGCGTTCGTACCAATGGTATATCTCTTATATGAAATACATCTTGTGACGACCCAGGTAGCATTAATGTCTAAAAGACATCATAAAGATGTCTTTAAGATGCCAGAAATCTTAAAGATGTCCTTATGATGTCTTTTAGACATTAATTGCTACCTGGGGAGCTGACAGCTCGCCGCAACTCGAGACGCCATATTGGGATAAAAGTAGGATAAGGAAATCTGTACTTTCGTAATTTTTTCTCGTTTTCTATATAAAATCGGAGTTCCCCTGAATCATTAAAGTATGTACTGCAATTCTGGAGAAGGATTTTTAATTCTGTCAAATTAATACGACGCTACGTGCCGACAAAAAATGCCGGTAAAACAGACGGATCCAGCATCACCTTAAACGTTAAAGTTGACAGAAATCAGGTTATGATTCCTGTCATACCGACAAGATATCGCAACACTGAACATGTCCTGACTCCTGCGGCCACATGCGCATGCTCAGTGGCCGCACGCGCATGCAAAAGTGCGCCAGTTTTAAATATGATGACTGGTCAATCGTGCGGAATAACCAAGCGTCTTGATTCAAGCAGTTAAGGTGCGATTTCACGATGACGCTCGACGCTGGATTCGAGCGTCAAACAGCGCCAAAAAGCTAAACTGTGTTTAGCTTTGACACTCGACTCTCATTTCAGCCAATCCAGTGGTTATAGGTTATATTTCGCGTCCCTCTGAATCTATCACGTGACCAGATTTGACGCTCGACGCTGGATTCGAGCGTCAAATCTGGTCACGTGAGGGTGCCATTACATGGAGCGCGGAAACGCGGAAAGAAAGTAACTAGATTCCGCGTTTCCGTCGCTTCTTTCTATCCCATTTGAGCGGAACAGCGGAGCTTCACGGCTATAGGGCACTTATGCATTAGCGCTTGTTCTACCGAATAGTTTATAACAATTAAATCACTTTTCCAATTTCACGGAGAACTGTCCACAATATTCTAAGCGGGATAGAATATATTATAAAAATACATAACCTATCTGAGGTATCTGAGTGCAACAGTACAGAGAAAAAGAACGAACATTTGACGCGCTCGTTCCGCAAGTTTATTTCTCCTTATATTACATGGAGCACAATTTGCGCGGAAAAGCGGAACAATATGGTGATAACTAGACATTTATATTCCTTTATTAAATGTGTGTTGACTTAATTCATTGCAATTTGTATTAGTATGCTTATCTTTTCAGTTTATTTATTGAATACAAGCATTTTAATCAATAAATACCGCTAAACATTCTTATTTTATAATTCCCTATTCCGCTTTTCCGCGCAAATTGTGCTCCATGTAATATAAGGCTGGGGTCCCATGGAGCGGATTACGCGGAAGCGGAACGAGCGTATCACCAATCACGGCATCATTCTGATAGAACCCTTTCAAAGATTCCGTCGAAACGGTCCCGTGATTGGTGATACGCTCGTTCCGCTTCCGCGTAATCCGCTCCATGGGACCCCAGCCTTAGGCAATCAAATGAACGGAACGGATCGACGGAAATCTAGTAAATTTTGTCTTCCGCGCTTCCGCGTTTCCGCGTTTCCGCGCTCCATGTAATGGCACCCTGATAGATTTCTTAATTTCCGCGTCGAGTGAAAAAAGCTAAACTGTGTTTAGCTTTGACGCTCGACGCTCATTTCAGTCAATCCAGTGGTTATTTCAGTCAATCCAGTGGTTAGGTTATATTCCGCGTCCCTCTGAATCTATCACGTGACCAGATTTGACGCTCGAATTCAGCGTCGAGCGTCAAAAAGCTAAACTGTGTTTAGCTTTGACACTCGACGCTCATTTCAGCCAATCCAGTGGTTAGGTTATATTTCGCGTCCCTCTGAATCTATCACGTGACCAGATTTGACGATTTCACGATGACGCTCGACGCTGGATTCGAGCGTCAAATCTGGTCACGTGATAGATTCAGAGGGACGCGAAATATAACCTAACCACTGGATTGGCTGAAATGAGCGTCGAGTGTCAAAGCTAAACACAGTTTAGCTTTTTGACGCTCGAATCCAGCGTCGAGCGTCATCGTGAAATCGCACCTTTAGGTATCACGCTGGGAGTTTGTTTAGTTTTATTATGCGGGGGAAGGGGCTTCGCCGCAGGCGGGAGAACATGTGAAAGGGCTCTGCCGCAGGCGGAGCCCCTTCCCCCGCATAATAAAACTAAACAAACTCCCAGCGTGATACCTAACTGCTTGAATTAAGACGCTTGATTATTTGTGTACTGTTTATACACATGTGTATATAGTACATGTGTATAAACAGTACACAAATAGGCGGGGGAGGGGCTCCGCCTGCGGCAGAGCCCTTTCCCCCGCATAATAGAACTAAACAAACTCCCAGCGTGATACCTATAATAACTACTTGAATTAAGACGCTTGATTATTCTGCATGATTGACCAGTCATTCCGCAGAATTGACCAGTCATCATATTTAAAATTGGCGCACTTTTGCATGCGCGTGCGGCTATTGAGCATGCGCGTGCGACCACTGAGCATGCGCATGTGGCCGCAGGGCATGTTCAGTGTTGCGATATCTCGTTGGTATGACAGGAATCATAATCTGATTCCTGTCAACTTTAAACACTTTTTTCTGCCAGATTCTTTCGTTTCGTGCAAAAACACGTCGATTGAGCATAATTTCATCGATATTTGAGGTGAGGCCCCTAAACTAAATAATTACCCTAACATTTAATATATATTCTTATTCCTAATATGTGCTCTATTGTGCGCAGAGCCTTAGCATCGTGAAGTAAACAAAGAGTAAAGCAGGGCACACACACTTTTCGTAGAACGTAACAGTAAGGTTTCGACCAATCGCGGAAGTAAGAATTGAGCAACGCGATTGGTCGAAACCTTATTGTTACGTTCTACGAAAAGTGTATGTGCCCTGCTTAAAGAGAAACAAGAGGGAACGTATCGGTAGCACAGTGGAGGATAGGCAAATCGGACGGAAGTACGTCAGCCAGCCATCTTGAGCGTTACCTTTTTTGTGAGATTTAAGGGCTCAGACACAATGAGAAAAATAAGGAATAAGATAAAGGAATAAGGAATAAGGCATGTTGCATCTCACTTTAATGTACAGGGTGTATCAAGACGATACAGAGCGGTACGGCGGGTTGCCCATTCGAGCAGGCGCGCATGGTCGTTTACAATTGCGTTGACTTCGGTGCATCACCTATAATCACTCGCATATCTTTTTTTACAATAAAATGGACTTTGTAGCGCCCGAAGTTGCAATACAATTGTGACGGATTTCCGCAGCAGTAACGTTAAAACAGAAGTCGAGATGACAATACAGGTTATGAAATAAATTTTATTAACCCCTGTTGAGCTGGCCCCCCCACTTTGCAGAAATTAAAAAACTAATAGCGCAAAATTACAAGCTATTTATGAGCTTTCATATCCCGCAAATTAAAAATTTTGAGCTCGTCACACTGAGCAGGAATTTAATATTTTTTGTGGGGGGGCTGAGTCAACGTTGACTCAGCCCCCCCACTACTTAAAAATAGAGATATTGAATCGTTCTTTGCGGCAAAATTACGAGCTATTTAAGAGCTTTCGAAGTGATATAGTTTCGATTTTTGAGCTCATCCCCTTAACCCCCAAACAACCCTTTAATTGATTCAACTCAAGAGAAAAATGTTGAGAAAAATTAAAATATATTGTATCGCGGATATAATTCGTATAGCGTATAAATTCTAAGAATAAACTCTTAAAATACGCGTATTTCGATTATTGAGCTACAACCCCTTCGCAAGAAAACCACCCCATCTTCCCGGCTTAAGAGAGAACTGTACTTAAAATAAATAAAATTAATTATTTTGCGACTAAATATCGTTTACTAATTTATGAGCTCGCAAAATACATGCATTTCGATTATTGAGCTACAACCCCTTCGCAAAAAAACCACCCCATCTTCCTGGCTTAAGAGAGAACTGTAGGGGAGACCGGGGCTAAGCCGACAACGGGGCAAACTTGACACTAAACTTTTTGCCAATTTAAATCTATCGTAGAAACTTGCCTTTCCTACTGTAAATGCGTCTTTATGTGCCAGTATTATCAACGGAATTTGGTAACATTCTGAGTTATAGTGTAATTTTTAACGCGACATAAGCGTTTTTGATAGTAAAAAGTAATTTTTCTGATCTCTCGAAAATGTCTACTCTTTCATCGAGCTTTACTCTTGCGAATCTACCGGTAAGTGATTTTGATGGGAAATTTGATGCTCTATATGAATCCGATAATCGTTTTTGCATATTTTCAAAATTTTCATGTTTTTGAAGTGACAAAAGTGAAAAACGACGTCCGGGGCAAAGTCAACACCACGCCGTTTCGTCGGCTCCCAGTAACAAACGATGCTTGTCATGCAGCCGTATGGCTCATGACAAATGTATGCGCACGTCCGATCGCGAGTTTACCTGCATTAATTGTTTTTCAGACATGAGTTTAGATGAAGATAATTGAAAGTTCAACAATTTTTGTTCTCATTATTTCAAATGATTGTTCTAGCTACTTTATTCCGAATTTTTGTACTTTTTAAATACACAATAAACAATGTATTTTCATTTTCAGACAGTAAAAAATAAGTTCCAGATCAAATTGTGTCGATCAGACAAAGTGTTGATTTTGCCCCGGCGGAGTGTCGAGTTTGCCCCGGCATTTTTCAATTCGAAAATTTGTCTTCGCGTCACTTTTCCTTTCCTGGCGGCAAAACAAAGCGACGTACAGCAAAACTTCCTGAATCAATTTTGTACCTGAAGAAACACTCTTTAAATATGTACCATTGAATTTGCCTAAAAATTTTAATTAAATATTAAAAATTGCCTTTGAAAAAATAGTGTCGGCTTAGCCCCGGTCTCCCCTACTTAAAATGAATAAAATTAATTATTTTGCGACTAAATATCGTTTACTAATTTATGAGCTCGCAAAATACATGCATTTCGATTATTGAGCTACAACCCCTTCGCAAGAAAACCACCCCATCTTCCCGGCTTAAGAGAGAACTGTACTTAAAATGAATAAAATTAATTATTTTGCGACTAAATATCGTTTACTAATTTATAAGCTCGCAAAATACATGCATTTCGATTATTGAGCTACAACCCCTTCGCAAAAAAACCACCCCATCTTCCCGGCTTAAGAGAGAACTGTACTTAAAATGAATAAAATTAATTATTTTGGGACTAAATATCGTTTACTAATTTATGAGCTCGCAAAATACATGCATTTCGATTATTGAGCTACAACCCCTTCGCAAAAAAACCACCCCATCTTCCTGGCTTAAAAGAGAACTGACGGTTAGGCCCCGGTCTCCCCTACTTAAAATGAATAAAATTAATTATTTTGCGACTAAATATCGTTTACTAATTTATGAGCTCGCAAAATACATGCATTTCGATTATTGAGCTACAATCCCTTCGCAAGAAAACCACCCCATCTTCCCGGCTTAAGAGAGAACTGTACTTAAAATGAATAAAATTAATTATTTTGCGACTAAATATCGTTTACTAATTTATGAGCTCGCAAAATACATGCATTCTGATTATTGAATTGCAATTTCTTTTGTAGGAATAGTTTATATTCCTGCTATACGAAAAAATTATAAGTTATACTTATAGAATATTAATTTACATTTTATCTAAATTAATTCTTTAATAGCCCAAAGTATACAATAATTTGTTTACATCGTGTAAATCATAAATTTAAAAAAATTAAATTAATTGCATTAATTTTTTAAATTGCTTTTTTGTGAATTACATCAATACGTAAATTAGATTAATATGTGAAATATAAAAGGTAAATTCCGTAGAGAATTTAATCTTAAATTCTACATTACAACACAACATTTGATAATTTTCTTACATTTATTCTTACATTTATTCAAAAGGATATAAAATAATTACTGGAATTAATAACAATTCTCACTATCTGTTTAAAAATAAATGTATCTATTATATTCTTATTGCATGTGATTTTGGATCTTTATATAAAACAAAATTGCTTTTATTATATAGGAAAATAGTACATTAGGAAAATATATTTTAAACACATTTTATTTATTAATACTCTAGTTTATTTAAATAACAGTACTTAACATAATTAGTTATGTAATATTATGTAATGCTTAATATATATAATAGTATATAGTACATATAATATATACATATGTATAAGTATATGTATATTATATTAAATGGAATATAATAATAACTGTACATTTCCGTTGAAATTTGGTGATACGGTAATTTCTGTCGCCTTTAAATCGTCGTACTGTATCCAGGAATTATCTCTCCTTCGACAAATAGCAGTAAAGTGTCCTATTGTTTTTGGATCAGATTTGCGTGTTCCAGAAGATCTTAGATTAACCACTCCTCTTAAGCGGTACGGTTGAGACATAAAACTGCATTTTAGAGTTGTTGGTATGTCAGAAAGTCGTATAGTTTTATTAATATTATCGATATCATATAATTCGCATATTATGAAATGACCTGCAAGATAAAATGTATCATTCTAAGTAAAATATAAAATCTAATAAAATACATACATATAATACATATAGATGAAATTATTTAACAGAAAAAAAAACGTTATTCATTCTAATACTTATTATAAACACTTGTTAAATACTATTTATATCCACTTTAATTATACATTAATTACACAATTCTTATATTGTTGCATTGCATTTATCTGTTTGAATAACTTGTAACGGCCTAACTTTATCGTCGAACGCGGGCTAGTTTGCCGGAGCGGGAGTCCGACGGAAAGGCCCAGAGACAATAATCAGTTGAGTCGCATACGAATTGATTTATTCAGTGTTAGGGTCTACAAATGCTGGCAGCGCGATATTACAATAGGTTACGGGACGTGGTGTATTATAGCGGCCGGATAGTGCAGGCGCACTTCGGCGCGATGCAGCGATATAGCGGAAACGCGGGGTTACGGCAGATTACGGACTCGGTATATTACAACGGCGGGGTAGTGCAGGCGCACTCGGTGCGGCGCGGCGCGGTATTACAATAGCTTATGGACTCGGTATATTACAACGGCGGGCGGGTGCAGGCGCACTTCGGCGCGATGCGGCGCGATAGCGAAACGCGGTATTACAAGAGCTTATGGACTCGGTATATTACAACGGCGGGGCCGTGCAGGTGCACTTCGGTGCGATGCAGCGATATAGTGAAACGCGATATTACAAGAGTTTATGGACTCGGTATATTACAACGGCGGGACAGTGCAGGCGCACTTCGGCGCGATGCAGCGATATAGCGAAATGCGGTGCATGTGTACTCGGCGCGGTCGGGCGGGACGGAAACGCGGCATCCGTAGAAACGCGGTATGATTTTACTGAGCGGGCGCGAGAGGTATAGCGAGATGACACGAGGATGCGAGGAGCATCCCGGAGGAGCACGGAGTCCCGGGGCAGCGGCAGTGAGAGTCCTCGTTGCGAAGCCGAGCGTGCTCGACCCCGCGTAACCGTGCCGTCGGGAGTTCGGTTTGATGGAGTTCGGGGGACACCTGAGAGCCCTCAGTCGAGACGCGGAGCTCCGAACCTCGTTTAGGGTGTCGCCCTAGGACTTGCTGGGTAGGCTTCGTCGGGAACAGCGGAATGCTGGCGAGAAGACGAAGTGTCTGCTCTTGCCGGAGCGCCGGTTTATATACCGGCGCGGCGGGTCTGCGCTCGCCTTCGGGGCGAGTCGGCTCTCTCCGGCGCTCGTCGGCGCCGTGCGGGCCGGCACCGGTGCTGCGTTTTAGCCCGCGCACACGGTGCTTGTGGAGCGTTTTAAAAATGTGGGCGCACCGCGCCCTCTCCTCGCCCGACGGAAGATCGGTCGGGCGGCATCCGGCGGGTGGCGGCCGGGAACGATGCTTTTCAGGGGTGCATCGTTACAAACTCTTTACTAAGATTGCAATACTACAAAGAAATATATTTAAAAAAATAAAAGATAATATTTATTATACCTGCTTGGGGTGGAGCAGTTGTTTCAACACCAATACAATTTGTTCTGCAACATTTACTTGCGCTGCCCAAAAGAAAATGTTCTTCAACCATTTTACTAAATTGTTCTTTTATAAGAAATGCATGTTGGATTTGCAATGTTGGAAAATATTTCTTTCGTGGAGGACAGTTTTCATCACACGAAGATGTTTCTTCCAGGCTTGGCGTTGTTAAAAATAACTTTGTGCATAAATATGCAACAGCAACTTCACAATTAATAAAGCCGCAATTGTGAGAGCCTACTTCAGTCGGAAAAATCTCTTGCAAAATTTTGGCACGATTATAATATGTATTTCTTGAAATTCCTTTTGTTGATGTATCTAATACCATTTGGAAAAATAAATTTTGTTGTGCCATTAAACTGCACTTATTTGCAAATTCTTTGCTATCATAAACTGCTGCTAAAAATAATTGAAATACGCTATCAAAAGCGCAAGTATTCGCCAGCGTCAGTTTTATTCCTTTTATATTTATAGCCTTTAGTTTTAAACAATTACCATTACTTAAAATGGGAACTTTCGAAAGTTTATCATGTAATATAAACTCATTTTCTTTGAAATTTTTATGTAAATATCGCGATTTTGATTTTGGTATCGCTAATCCACGCCAATTCTCTACATTGTTGAGACTTGACATCTTACTTGTGATACGAGGTGACATACGTTGACAAGATCTACAAATGCGATTTTGTCCAAATCCTTCGTCTTCTTCTTCAATAGCTTTTGAACAGGAATCTAATGCGTGAACATTTTTTTTACATATGTGGCATTTGTGAGCACCAGAGGGAAGATCATTATTCTTGCAAGCGGGACATTCTTCAATTTGTAGATTGTCAGATGTGATTGTTGTATTAGATTGTATATTAATATTAGTATTTATAATCTCATTGTCGATGTTTTGCGACGTATTTAATATTTCGATTTGCGGCTCAGTATTTTTTTCTGGCATAACGCTATTTGTTAAATTAAGACGTCCTTTGAGATATTCAACATGTTTTAGAATAAATAAATCTGCTCTCATTGGTAATTTAATATTTGAAAGTAATTGCGTTTTTATGATACCAAATTCAGCTTCAACAGCTGCACTGGATGCAGGTACTCTTCCATATCCGAATTTATCGCGATACACAGCTGACCAAAGAGGAAACCATTTCATGTCCTTTAATAGCTTTATCTCTAATTGAGGAAGATAATGGGCATTTTCTCTGTCGCCGTTGTTATTCAAATTTTTATGAACACGCTTACTAATATTATTTGCCCATTTTTGCCATCGATTTGCCATATTTGTATTGTCTAACTCTTCATCTTCAAGCTCATCATTAGTTGTGGCATAATCTTCTGCATTCTTTAATGTTTCGCTCGTCAATAAACATTTTAAATTCTGTTTTTGAATTTTGCAGCATGTGGGTGTTCCATCGGGATTATTTCCTTCCGTTTCATTAACAGCAATAGTTAAAATAGAAAATAATATATTTTCCGCTTCTTCAATATTACGAGCTAATATTAATTGGCTAATACTGGCCAGATAAAATGTTTTTACGCGTAAACGTGTAATTTTTAAAAAATTGGCGTATTTTTTAATAAAGTGGGCAACATCTATACGAATGTAACAAGAAGGTACTTCTCTATCTTCCCATATGTTATCGGCATAATCATCAATGTTATTATAATTAGTGAATGCTTGAACGACAGCAGTAAGCAAGGCTGTTGATGCATCACAAGTTACCTCTCGCGGAAAAGGAGCACCACTTTGAATCCATTGTATTAACCACATCCAAATCGCTATTGTAGTATGCGATTCACTTAACATTTGCGTAACCGGATATTTTGCTTCAGATGAATTAACTATGCAAGTATAAAGGAATATATGTTTCGAACGCGATTTATTGTGATAAATTATTTTCTTAATAATGCTACCGGTAGCATCAATAGCTATAGAGGCTGGCTCCGTAAATGTATATTGTCTGTAAGTATCAAGCTGATATTTTAACCAATATATTGTATAAAAAGGATCCAGTCCTATGTTGTGAATAATATTTGTTAATACAGTTCGTTTTGCTACAGCTAACGATATAATTGGATTTTTATCAAAAATTTGTGAATCTATATATTCGTGTACCGCACTACGGAGAGCTTGTTGTTTATACAAATGAGGAGGTTCACAATCGCCCGGTGACATTATTTTTGCAGCTGTTTTAGTTCTATAAATCATAGCGGTTTCATTTTCTTTATATAATTTTTCACCTATTTCAAGACGTATGGGATTTCGTAAATATCTTTTACTGCAATTTCCTGATCCTTTTGTTACCGTGCATTTAATTATAATAGATTTACTGTCTGTAATATTTTCCGCAATTCCATTTATAATACTACCGCAATTGCACTTTCCGCATATTGTTAAAGTATTATTGAAAATCTTATTTCTTTTAAATTGGTATCCACATTGCAATTTACATGCTTCCCATAATTTTGTTGTAATTGCATCTTGCCATTTTCCTGCTTTTAATACTTGGTATTGTCTAAAAGTTGACTTGGGTCTTTTCTTTTCCGTTTTTGAATACTGTTTTGTCTCTATAAGATTGTCGAATTCATTTCTATTAAATACAACATTTATTTCGCTACGTTCCGATTCTTCATCTAATGAAGACAAAGTTGTTCTTGATGAATTGGCAATACTAGCATCCAAAGAACTAGTTTTCGAAAGATCTTTATTTATTTCCAATTTTGATCCGATTGTCATATCAAGCAAGATGCTTTTTATATTGTAACGATTATTTACAACAAGGGTATATACAGCATGCGGTTGTATTTGTCCTATTTCTTTTGATATAGTTACCCATATCTCGTTATGCTTGGACATGATTTTACCTTGGCTTGTTACAATTTCTTGCGCATAGCAGAGAATAGTACGCTTGATGACTTCTTCGTTCAATACACGCGGTCTTCCTCGTTGAAGTGCCATATCGTAATGAACAAATTTTTACTTTTACTGTCCACTTTTACTCGAAACTGTTCACTTTTACTCGAAACTGTTCACTTTTACTCGAAACTTCTTTTTAGCGAAACGGACTTGCAAGACTAAACGACAACGTAAGCTCTCTCGATAGACTGATTACCGAAACTATGGAAATCTCTCTTATATAGGGACAGATCAAAAGATATTAACGATGCCGCGTGTTTTGATCTAAGCTCGCGGCGCGGCTTTATGATATTTGATGAAATACAGGCTGCAAACCAATTTCAATAATTTAAGAGTAACCGAGATACATGTAATCGGTGTATCGGATCTCCACAAAAGTACATTATTTTCTTAAGCGGCAGTTTTTATATTGTTTATTGTAAGCCGCGCTGCAACTCACAAAGAGGTGGCCGATTCAAGCCGCGATAGTTCCCCCCCTCCCCCCACTTACAAAGAGGTGCCGCGTGCCGACAGTTGTCATAATAGACAGCGTTTATACGTGCGTAAGTGCAATATTGCATGTATACCAATAGTAAAACCCCGATTTGCCAACGACCAAAGTTCATGAGCATGGATTACAATTTGCTCAAAACCGTGACATATGCATGATGCAAAAAATCCGTGTCATTTTGAGACGGTGTCAAATCGTGCTTTGTTATAATCCTCGCCGGTGTGTTGACCTACGACATGCCTCTTCTTGCAAGACCTTCCATATCGTTGCTGTGCATGTGTCGTGTCGATAAGATCGTCAAGTTTTCTCGCAGAGAGTATTCATTATGTACATGGCTCTGTATTCCACGTTATTCAGACCGAATGGTGAGTTTCCTAAGGAATCTTTTTAATATCTCAACATTAATTGAACAAATTTACAGATATGGATCAATTGGTCTATGTTTCTGATACTTTGAATCGGTAAACTCACCATACGGTACGGAGAACGTGTAACTTAATTTCTGTAACTGCCGCTGAAGATGGCTCAAAACTGAGCCGAAACGTACGGATCGATGTAATGTATCAAAACGACGAATAAATCAGTTATTTCTGATATTACGCACTGTGATCTGCCTCTGACCCTCATAGCCTTGACTTCTCCTATTTTAATCTCGAGGGTCCTCATATTACTTTATTTATTATTTTGACTTTTCTTTGATAAAATTTATTATGTTCTTTGAAGGAGTATAAATTCTTCTTTCGAGTACATGATAAAGACTCTTTCTAAAATTTGTACATTTTAAGACTATTATCAAGAAAATATTCTTTCTTAAAGACAACCGTTACTTACTAAAAGAAAAAAAGTAAATTGAGTAATCGCTTTTTTAAGCAGTAGGGGAGACCGGGGCTAAAAGGTCAACGGGGTTGAAGCGTCAAATCAAATATCTCGGAACCTGTATATTGTGTGAACTCGCTATTAACATTGTAAACGCTGCTTATGGTACCCATGTGACCAACGGAGTTTCGGCAGGTTACCTGCCGTATTATGATTTTTACGAGGACAAACGTGTTTTCGGAAGGTGAAAGTTACATTTTCTGCGCGTGGAAATTTTGTAATATCTGCAATAATATTTGCTCTCCAATCTCGAGGTACGTGATTATAAAGAGTAATGCATGCTGAACACGAATCCAGTGTAGTTTTTTCATTATCGTTGATGTCTAATATTTCGTGGGCGATCAAACCTGAAACTTGTGTTTGGGGCTAATCGGTCAGTAAGCAGTCCAGATGCATTTCCAAGGCATTTCCAGGCTCATTGCATATGGAATATGGATGAGACGGGAATTACAACCGTTCAGACACCGAATAGAGTCATCGGACGTCGAGGAGTGAAACAAGTCGGGCGAGTGACTTCTGCGGAAAGAGGAACCCTCGTAACTATTTTTTAATAATGTTTCGCATAAAAATTTTAAATAAATTTTTATATTTTTCTCTTAAAAAACAATTATTAAAATGTATTCTATCATTTTTTAGGATTAGATGTACGTATATGTATTGAAAATGCAGTGTGACGTTTAAACCCCGGCATTTTTGAGATTTCAATTTTTCCACCGTTGTCGTTTTTGCTCTATACCGGTTAAACAAAGCGACGTAGACAAAAATTTCCTATATAAATTTTGTAGCTAAAGGTTCACTCTTTACAGTGGTATACCACATTTAACTAAAATTATTTATTTTGTTGTTAAAAATCGGCACCGAAAAAAAACTGACCTTTTAGCCCCGGTCTCCCCTACAATTGATATTTTCCTGTGTATGCATGTACACACGTATGTACATACGTACGCACAAAAAATTTTTCTATGCTGTTAGAAAATTTTATTTCTATTTAAAAAAGGCGAGAAACTATCATCGCTCAGGACGGGGGCCCGGCGTTACGCGCCGCTCGTGCGTAATCATCGCCGCTTGTAGAAAACAACTGCCCGCGCGCCGACCGCAGGGCGGCCGCATCTCGCCGCGCGCTTGGATTTGGCGGTGGGCCGGGCCAATACGGCGATTTTTAATCATTAATAACTCATCAACTATTGCGAAAATTGCAAAATGGTACATGACTTTTCGACTCAGTTTGGCTCGCTCTATCTAAATATGAAAAAAGTACCAAACATTCTGGAACACCCTGTATAAATGATGCTGCTGCATCTTGAAAATCTTAATCTTAATCTCATAAACAAGAGGTTTATTAGTATAAAATATACAATTTTAACCCTCAAACGACTCCGTGCTTTTTGGCACCTTAAAAGTACTCCGTCGGGTCCTTTTTGCCTTTCGACTTATAAATAATATTAAATATCATTCAAAAAATTCCGCAAAATTCATGGATATTCTTTGAACTTTCCTCTTTTAAGCTGTGATGTTGGTTTCCAAAAATTTTTTTTCTTTAATAGTTTTTTTTTAGTTATTAGCATAAAGAAATTGAAAAAAAGTGATTTTTTTAAAAATTCATAATAAATATAAAAAATGAGTTAAAAAAATTTTCAAATACAGTTTCTTACAGGAAAAGAGTTGCTCTTTCCGATGGTAACGGTCACAATAGCGTAGGATCAAACCAGATATCCTATTTCACTGATTGAAAGTTGGCAATTTTCAAGTGGCGTTTTCACGTTATTTCAAGGAAAATAAGGGCTGTAAGAGAACAACAGCATGTTTTTATCAATTTTTATTATAAGCAATCGGTGCAACAATTAACGCGGTGATCGTCGCAGACAAATTTACCGCACAAACCACAACATTGGTTTGTTTTCCTGTCGCTTGTGGAGGGGCAATAGGTTATGCCTAGAACATATACACCAAAATGCTTGAAAATGCGTCAAAACTATGAAAATTAGGTGATTTTCAAGAAAAAAAAAGTTTGGAAAAAAGTGCATTTTTACTTACGTAAAAGACTCCGTCGGGTCCTTTTCGACCTTTTGAGATTTGTTCTCGCTGGCATCCGGAGACAAATTGACAGACCAAGATGTCCTTGCGCGTGAAGGACCCTCCTACCCTAAAGTTTTTTTACGTACACAATAGATGTCGCCACTGTTCCGGATTCAAAAGATATTCAGGATCGTATTTTTCGGGTGGACGAAAACGACCCGACGGAGTACTTTGAGGGTTAAATATGATGCTAATAAATAGTTTATATAAGGCAAATTATCATAATATTTAATGAGTACTTTTCAGTAATAAATTCCTTGTAGATTTAAATGAGATTCAGTAGCATTATTTACATAAAGATGCTTATTAGCATCAGTATATTGAATTAATTATTAATGTTAATGATGAAATATTAATAATCTGAAATAAATGTTGTTAGACATAAGATCCGCTGATAATCGTTTTTATCGTTATAAATAACGATGGAAACGGTTATCAACGGATCTCGTGCCTAATAACATTTATTTCAGATTATTAATATATATATATATATATATATATATATATTGTCACGTCTTTTTCACTCCCGGAGCGGTCCGGGCCGTGTGACGGATCAAAAGGGGAAGGAGAGAAGGATGATAGGCCTCTCCGGCAGTTCTCTCGCACCCTCGACACTCCACTAACCGAATTTTATTGTTGGGCGCCAGACGCGTGAATTCGCGTCCGCGAAATCGTGAGAAACTAAAGAGAGAGACGCAAGGCGAAATAAGTCGGTGTGCGAGGAATCGGCTAGCTCGACCTAATAGCAGGGCGCGCTCTCAGAAAAGATTTCTAATAACGAGACAAAAAATATTCTTGACATGTTTAATCTCATCACAACCTGAAGTAGTATAAAAATAAAACAATATTGAGATTAAATCAATAATTCCTATTCTCTTCTCTCGAATAAAATAAGATTGACTTAATATCTTGAGACAAGAATAACATATATAAATTTAAGCTTATATATTCTTGCGTTTAGACTAATCTTCACGCGACGTTATAACTTATAACGTCGCACACTTAAAAACTATGAGGAAACAATGTGCAAGTTTCTACTTGCACACTTTTTTATTATTTTAAAACATCATTTTTTGAAGTCTCAATTATTGAGACTTGAGATGTTCTAACTGTCCCCCTTAGAAAGAGATGAATAGTGAGTAAACTAAGGTTTAAAGTTAACCGACGTTTGTAAAATCACGACAATAGATTTCTTCGTCACCCATGAGGTACTACCACAGTATAAGTAAGAACAGTAGGTTCACTCCGTGTCAAAGCCTTTGTTCTTCGTGGCAAACGCCCGCCATGATGTTGATTGTGCGAGCGTGTTTTATTTGAACCGCTTACTAGAAACCGCTTGATAATTATATAAGAAATGAAAAAAATATAAGAAATATTATATTAATTAAATATTTGAAGCAAAAATGTCACGACACATTTTATTCATATTTTAAGTAAATAATACACATTTTTTACATTGTAAGTAAATAATACACATTTTTTACATTGTAAGTAAAAAATACACAATTTATTTACATTGGAAGTAAAATATAAATTTTAAAATGCATTATATAATGTAATTAGTATTAACAATACATAATTAATATTAACAATAATTAATTTAAAAGCTTAATATTATAAGAATTAATAAATTTTTATTTGTGTTGTAAAATTGTTATTTTTGCTTCCTCATAGAGGAAGCTTTGTTTTCGTGAATTTCGTATATGAACCTTCGATTGCGTTTAAGTTGGGTTTAGTCAACCAAATTTAAAAAAATTATATATGAAATAGGGGTAGAAGAAACCAACGAAGAGATTGGTTTTTGAGTTTTTTCTGCCAATATGTTCAGATTGTTGTAAAACGTCGAAATATCGCCTAAAAAAAATGTCCGTATTAGCTTTATATGCGATCATAATTATAAACCTTTGATCGCGTATAAAGCTGGGTCTAATCAACCGAATTTAAAAGAATTATATATGAAATAAGGGTAGAAAAGACCGAAGCAAAAATTGTTTTTTGAGTTTTCGATGCCATTGGTTGATTAGACCCAGCTTTATACGCGATCAAAGGTCCATAATTTCCTCTATGAGGAAGCTTTTATTTTATTCGATGTATAATTATTAGTATTTATTTGTTTTGGCTTCCTCGTAGAGGAAGCTTTGTGAGCGAAGGTTTCTACTTGCACACTTAAAAACTATAAAGAAGCAATGTGCAGGTTTCTACTTGCACACTTAAAAACTATGAGGAAGCAATGTGCAAGTTTCTACTTGCACACTTAAAAACAATGTGCAGGTTTCTACTTGCACACTTAAAAACTAAAAGGAAGCAATGTCCAAGTTTCTACTTGTTTTATTATGTTTCCTTTGTTCTTTAAAATCTCGGTTAATAAATTTCAAAGTATAAAATATACGAACTCTAATATAAAGTTTAACTAAATAATTTCTCGGAAAAATTGAACATGGATGAGAAAACTCTATTTTTGAAAGAATATTTATAAAAGTTTGCACTACGTTAGATTGTTTAATAATAGAGAAATTTTCAAAAAATTTTGTATGCAATTCTTTAATATACCGTTGAAATATAGAACTTGGAATATGCAAACGACCAAACGTATTTTCTGTATTATTATATGCTCTAAAGTAACTATATAATTTTAAGGTATTTACATCACTATTTTTTTCTAAAAGTAATTTACATGTTTCACATGTATGCTTTACGAAACAACGTCTTAATAAATATCCACAAATATAAGTAAATGCATTTTCTTCCACTATTGGCATATTGCGATATTCGTAATTATCTATTTCCTTATTAACAGAAATATTGTTATCAATTGCAGTCTGGATTTCAAGCACATCTGTTTCACGAAAGTTTGTACATTTTACTAATATTTCATCTTTATCTATTTCGCAATTTCCTGTATTAACTTGACAGAAATTTACACAAAATAATTTTCTAAATGAATAATAAAATTGTATTGGAGTAGGATTAAAAGCGTTGCCATGTTGAATACGAACAGCGCCAAAGAAATTTTCCAAAGCATCTTGATTAAACCGTCTTGTAAATAAAAATTTTATAGGACTCTGAGATTGGGCTAATTCTTTCCACAATTCAAACAATGATTTAATTGTAATAATCCAACATTTAATTGATGTTATTGAACGTGTGACATCTTTTCCAGCTTTATTAATTACTTTTATACGTTGAAGAAAAGATAATGTGTCATTTAAAAAAAGATTTTGTTCATTTGAATTTGTAAAAGCTGTTTTGTTAGGATTACTATTATAAAGCGTAGAAGCATTTAAAATATCGAATAATTTGTTAAAACGATCTAGAAACTCTGCTGTAAATGTAGCTTTTGCAGGTAATACGCCTAAACTTATATATGTTTTAAAAGCAGCTGACATAGTGGCACTCAAAACCTGAGTAGCATATTTCACCTTCATTCTCTGGAAATTGTTAGGATTAACATGTGCATCTGTTAATTTAGGTGCAATACGATATTGCTTATTTTTGTCAATATTATACAAATAATTTATGTAGGGGATACCGGGGCTAAACCGCCAACGGTGTTGAACCGCCAAATCAAATATCTCGGAACCTGTATATTGTGCGAACTCGCTATTAACATTGTAAACGCTGCTTATGGTACCCATGTGACCAACGGAGTTTCGGCAGGTTACCTGCCGTGTTATGATTTTTACGAGGGCAAACGTGTTTTCGGAAGGTAAAAGTAAAATTTTCTGCGCTTGGAAATATTGTAATATCTGCAATAATGTTTGCTCTCCAAATCTCGAGGTACGTGATTATAAAGAGTAATGCATGCTGAACACGAATCCAATGTAGTTTTTTCATTATCGTTGATGTCTAATATTTCGTGGGCGATCAAACCTGAAACTTATGTTTGGGGCTTATCCGCCAGTAAGCACCCGGGGCTGGTCCGCCAGTCTCGTCACTGTGGCGCGCCGGGCGCACGACTTCAGCTCACGGCGATTTCAGGTTAGGTTTCCCTCGAGCGTGATTCTGTCTTCCCTTGCACGTGCGTCAGTTTGTGTAGGAGGGAAATGGTACGCACGTATCGTCGCAAAACGGTGTTTTGGCCGACCGAAAAGATGGCGGGCCGTTGTTTTCGAGATCGCTCACGCTCACGGCACGTCGGCGAGGTACGGCGAGGCACGGCACAGCTCTGAGATCCCGCGATTTCCGCGCGAGAGTTGACATGCCGCGCGCGCGGTAGATCGTCCCGACTCCCGGCCGCGGTAAATCGTCGTTGTTGGTCGTTGTGTCAGTGACAGTCGCGCGTGCGACCGCATCGTCCAGCGTTCGCCGCATCGTCTCGGCGTCATTGTCGCCGCCGTTGTCGTGGCCGTTGTCGTCGTGGTGGTCGTGGCCGTCGTCGTCGTGGCCGTCGTCGTCGTGGTGGTCGTCGTCGTCGTCGTCGTCGTCGTCGTCGTCGTCGTCGTCGTCGTCGTCGTCGTCGTCGTCGTCGTCGTCGTCGTGGTGGTCGTGGCCGTTGTCGTGGTGGTGGTCGTGGCCGTCGTCGTCGTGGTGGTCGTGGCCGTTGTCGTCGTGGTGGTCATGGCCGTCGTCGTCGTCGTCGTCGGCGCGTCGAGGAATCGGCGCGAGGACGCCGTCGAGTCGGTAAAATGGTCGCGCTCTACCGCGAGCTTTTCTAACCCCCCTGTCGCTATTTATCGCTCCCCCGCGAGAAACGCGGCTTGGTTAGGTTGCTCGAGGGTCCGCGCTGATCCTATGGCACCGGAACGCCGTCACGCGTATTCCCCGTGGTTGCCCGCGTTGACAATGTGACGTGCCGTTGGGGAGTTTACGATTTGGTTAACCTCTGTATTCACGTGCCTAAATTGTTTTATGGAATAGGTAAAACAATTATTTTTTAATAATGTTTTGCATAAAAATTTTAAATAAATTTTTATATTTTTTTCTTAAAAAACAATTATTAAAATGTATCTTATTATTTTTCAGGATTAGATGTACGTATATGTATTGAAAATGCAGTGTGGCGGATTAGCCCCGGGGGGGGGGTGGCGGTTTAACCCCGGCATTTTTGAGATTTTAATTTTTCCACCGTTGTCGTTTTTGCTCTATACCGGTTAAACAAAGCAACATAGATAAAAATTTCCTATATAAATTTTGTAGCTAAAGGTTCACTCTTTACAGTGGTATACCACATTTAACTAAAATTATTTATTTTTTTGTTAAAAATTGGCACCGAAAAAAAACTGGCGGTTTAGCCCCGGTCTCCCCTATTGCCACGATGTACTTTTGTCACCATCTACATAATTGTGTCTTAATAAATTATTTCTCGTTGCTTTTAATAAATGTGGTACATCAAACATATAAAATATTTTTTTATTATTATTTTCAAAGTACTGTTTTTCAATATTAATATCTAATAACTCAGACAACTTTACAAAATTAGAACCCATATCTGAGGTAACACATAAAACTCTTAAACCAATATTTCTTAAACCTGTTATAGCTTCTTGTAAAATATTTAATAAATGAGAACTTGCAATAGTTGAATTTGAAAAAAAATATGCCAATGGTTGTTTCCAAGATTGACATATACCTCTGACTAGCATTACAGCCACACTACATACAGGTAAACATTGTTCGTTATATATGTTATTTAATCCTATATCTTGAAAACCTATAACTTTATCTCTTGTTGAATTATAAAATAAATGTGCTTTTAAAGACATTTCGTCCATACATAAAACACAATATTTATCAATTTCTTTCATTGTTTCAGTTTTAATTTTTAATATATCAAATGCCATATTTTGAATGCCTGGAGTGAAATAAAAGGTATGTGTAAATCGGTTTAATGTTATAGGATTAGGCATACAAAATAATTTGGAAACTGCTAAATCTTTATAAGCTTTAGGGCTGGAGAAATATAAAGATAAACAATATTGTTTGAAAACAGAACTGTATCTTCTACCTCTGGCATTTACTTGAAACAGACGTGCTTGTTCTTTTAAAAAAAATGCTGTTTTTTGTGGAAAAAATGTATCTACTGCCTCATCTAATATATTCATATTTACTTCCATATTTTCTTTCTCCTTCAACAGGATTTCTAATTTTTGTACTTTTCTTTCAGACTTCCTTAACTTCTTTTCAAGTTTACGTTTTCTTGGTGATATTGATGATAATGACAACGGTGTTTGTACATTTACATCTTTTTTTCTTTCTTCTAGGTATTAATATAATTTAATGTAGTTTGCAATTATAACATTTTATAAGTTACAAAACTTGTATATTAAAAGACGTTTTTATATTATAAACATACTTGAAGAATTGTCTTCCAAGGAAATCATAATATTTGAACTTGTTGATGGTTCTATATGCATTATATCATCGAATAAATCTGTAATATTTAAATAACTGTTATCTCAATATAAAGAAATATGCTGTGATATATTAAAAGTGTTTATGTGAGAATAATATTAAAAAATTTAATTTTATAGTTATTTAGTATTTATGTAGTTTGTACTTATAACATTTTAGAAGTAGCAAAACTCATTTTTGTAATATAAGACGTTTTTATAAACATATTATAAACATACTTGAAGGTTTATCTACTTCCTTATCTAATATTTTGTTTCCCAAGGAAATCATAATATTTGAATTTGAAGTTGATGGTTCTATATGTGTTATATCATCTAATAAATCTGTAATATTCAAATAACTGTTATCTCAATAAAGAAATATGCTATGATGTATTATAAACTGCTATGTGAGAATAATACTGTAAAAATTTAATTCAATATATATATATATATATATATATATACCAATATTTTCGGTAGAAAATGGAATGGCATGTGGCTGTAATCGTGTTTTTTCAAAATTTAAAAATATTGGATCGGTAAAATGCTTCTTGCATACTCGATAACTATTATATAAAGTAACAGGATCTTTGGTATATAATTCTTTTCTATTGCATGCTGCTATCCATAATTTGCATCTTTGAAACATATAATAATCATTGTATAACAATTACATAATATTATATAATATCTTATTATATAATATACAAATATTATATTTATTACCGTATTTATATATTTATTTATGTATTTATGTATTAATTTTTTTATGTATTTATTTATTTATTATGTATCTCATTACATAATATTCAAATAGCATATTTAATGTATTAATATATTTATGTATTTTTTTATGTGTTTATTTATTTATTGTGTATCTTAGTACATAATATTTAAATAGCATATTTTTATTACTGTATTTATGTATTTATTTATGTATTAATGCATTTATGTCTTAATATATTAATGTATTAATATATTTATGTATTAATTTTTTCAAATGTATTTATTTATTATGTATCTTATTACATAATATACAAATAGCATATTTATTTATGTATTAATGTGTTAAAGTATTTATGTATATATGTGTATTTACATATTTGTCTTTCTGAATCTTTCGGAAATCGAAACAAAGTTTCCTTTGATCCCATTTTTCCAATACTAACACTATCACAATCTTTAAATGCACACCGATAACCACGTTTATTACTCATTATGATTTTAACAATTTTTTTTTAAATCAATACAAATACAATATAACTGACGCGCCGATGTATCTAACCCAAATCAACTGTCAGATGACAGCCGCCATGTTATTGATTGTGCGAGTTGCCATATTCATTTACCAACTTTTTAGGGGAGTGAACCTACTGTTCTTACTTATACTGTGGTACTACTGTTAAATGAAATCAGTAACTTATACAGTCATTTATAAAATAAACGCTCGACACTCGGTCAGCTTCGCAAAGTTCAAACATTGATTTCATATCTTCTTAAAAGGGGATTAACATTTAACACTACACTGTGTTTTTTATATAACTAAAAAACTAATCAACCAAATCTTAAAGAATTATATATGGAATAGGGGTAGAAAAAATTGAAAAAAAAACTCAAAAAACAATCTTTTCTTTGGTTTCTTCTACCCCTATTTTATATATAATTCTTTTAAATTTGGTTGATTAGAACCAACTTTATACATAATCAAAAGTTCATATACGAATTTACGAAAACAAAGCTTCCTCTATGAGGAAGCAATATATAATTTACCTGTTCTGAGACCCAATCACAAAATCTTTCTCGACGGAGCAAATCTTGGGGGAGCAACATTTGAGTTGTGTGTCTCTTGTAAGGATGCATTCTTAAATCTTTCTTAATAATTCTATGCGCCTTGTTGTAGTCCATACCGAGATCATATCCGATACTTCTCGTGCTGGTGTGCGGATTTTCTGTAACTGCTTCTCTCACTTGATTGATAATTTCTTCCGGGCGATGATGATGATTTCGTGCGCGTGTTGACGCGTGTAACGTGCCATGCTGGACAAGGTGAGTTAATAAGGTATGGAAATACCCGTGTGCCGGGTGCCGCTTTTCAGGATGCTAATAAGCATCTTTATGTAAATAATGCTACTGAATCTCATTTAAATCTACAAGGAATTTATTACTGAAAAGTACTCATTAAATATTATGATAATTTGCCTTATATAAACTATTTATTAGCATCATATTTAAAATTGTATATTTTATACTAATAAACCTCTTGTTTATGAGATTAAGATTAAGATTTTCAAGATGCAGCAGCATCATTTATATAAAGAATTATATAATGCTCATTAGTATTGATATATTAAATTGATTATTAATTTAATGATAAATTATTTATTAATTAAACAAAATGAATATTGTAAGATTTGTTAATGGTGATTTCTGCCATTATTTAAACTTACATTAAATGAAATTTATTAGCCGACTTATAATTTAAATTTGCACACATATACTAATTGCTGACTTTTGTCCTGTGCATAAACATTGTGTGCAAAAAATAATTTAAGTAATAAAATTATAATATATCATGATTATGATGGACTGTGGTACGAGCTTTTTTCGTGAGAGAGAAGATGTCTTTCGTTTTCTTAATAAAATTTATTTCATAACCTGTATTGTCATCTCGACTTCTGTTTTAACGTTACTGCTGCGGAAATCCGTCACAATTGTATTGCAACTTCGGGCGCTACAAAGTCCATTTTATTGTAAAAAAGATATGCGAGTGATTATAGGTGATGCACCGAAGTCAACGCAATTGTGAACGACCATGCGCGCCTGCTCGAATGGGCAACCCGCCGTACCGCTCTGTATCGTCTTGATACACCCTGTACATGTACTGAAGTGAGATGCGACATTCCTTTATTCCTTATTTCTTTATCTTATTCCTTATTTTTCTCATTGTGACTGAGCCCTTAAGGGTCGACAGGAGTAGGGGAGAATGGGGGAATTGCAGTCAGTAAGGGTGCCATTACATGGAGCGCGGAAACGCGGAAGCGCGGAAGACAAAATTTACTAGATTTCCGTCGATCCGTTCCGTTCATTTGGTTGCCTTATATTACATGGAGCACAATTTGCGCGGAAAAGCGGAATAGGGAATTATAAAATAAGAATGTTTAGCGGTATTTATTGATTAAAATGCTTGTATTTAATAAATAAACTGAAAAGATAAGCATACTAATACAAATTGCAATGAATTAAGTCAACACACATTTAATAAAGGAATATAAATGTCTAGTTATCACCATATTGTTTCGCTTTTCCGCGCAAATTGTGCTCTATGTAATATAAGGAGAAATAAACTTGCGGAACGAGCGCGTCAAATGTTCGTTCTTTTTCTCTGTACTGTACAAATACTATAATATACTTAATACTCAATACTCAAATACTTACTGGACCGTTCATTATAAACGTTTTACATTTCTTTATATACTTGTTTAACACTTCTTGGCACACCCACACGAAACACGCATAAATTCCGCTGTTCCGCTCAAATGGGATAGAAAGAAGCGACGGAAACGCGGAATCTAGTTACTTTCTTTCCGCGTTTCCGCGCTCCATGTAATGGCACCCTAAGAATTATTTCTTGTTTTCTGAAAAAGAAATGTCTTTAAAACCAAAATGGAATAGTTGACGGATACTTCATCAATCATTCTTCAAAAGTAGAAGCATAAAAGTCAAGTAAGCTAATAAATAATTAAGCCTGCATTGATTATAAAAATCTCTGAATTGACCGCAATTGTCCGACGTGTTGGGTAATTACGGTCGCCTCTTGGATAACCGCGGTCAGCGGAATTCCAGCTTTTACTGCCCCGATAGCTGCTCTGATCTCGTCTGAGGACCATTTTCCTCTTTCGGTTTTTCTTGGTCTACAACGAGGCATCTTAAATTGAAAATATAATTACAATTAATGATTAACAGAAGAATTGAAATTTTAACCTAAAATTCCGGCGTTATTTCAAGACTGAAATGTCCATCAAATTGAACATATTTTCTATGTAAATCATGTATATTATTCATTTCTCACTGAGTTTGGATAAATTCTACCAAATTTGTGGTATAAATATAGGTATACATACCGTGATGTTTACGCTGTTACTCGACGTTTGCAGGCATGTGCCCGATGGTTAACAAGTGCGCCATGACTGCAATTTCCCCGTGCAAGCGACTACCGTTACCCCAAAAACCGAGTGAATTTGTTATATTAAATAATAATATATTTATACGATATCATCGTTTTAATATGGGCGAAATGGAAGCTAAAGAACCAAAAAAGTCATAAATAACGGTTAGATGTAATTTTAACTACTAAAAATTTCGCAAAACCCTTATTAAAAGTACACCGATTCTTATAAGAAAAAGGGCGTAAAATAAGAATCACCAGATTTTTATTAATTTATGTTGGTTTAATAGGCACGGCATAATAAATTACTCGATAATCATGTATGTAAACGGACAGAGACAAAAAAAGTTTGATATAACTGTTGGATTATGTAAAATACAGGTGACCGGCATTGCCTGATGACTGTAATTCCCCCATTCTCCCCTACGGGTGGAGACCTCTGTCCTCTGTCTTTAACTGCACTTTTAACTGCAATATTCGTAATATTTATTTTCGGAAAATTTATTTTGATCCTTTTTCCAAAATCCGGCTATGTAGAGGTTTGCGGCTGATCTTACTGATTAAAACGAGCATAAGTTTAATGAGATTCATTAATTAATTTGGCTAAAATTTGGGAAAAACGATTCGTAGTTCATGGCTACGAATCGTTTTTCCCAAATTTTAGCCAAATTAATTAATGAATCTCATTAAACTTATGCTCGTTTTAATCAGTAAGATCAGCCGCAACCCGCTACATAGCCGGATTTTGGAAAAAGGATCAAAATAAATTTTCCGAAAATAAATATTACGAATATTGCAGTTAAAAGTGCAGTTAAAGACAGAGGTCTCCACCCGTACTCCTGTCGACCCTTAAGAGTATCATGGTGCACTACCAGGCATATGACAATTACTACGTTTACGCGAGCGTTACTTCTGTAGTAACTTACGACAATTCACTCGTTTACGCGGAGTAAATTATCGTAAGTTACTACAAAAGCCCGTTTACGCGAAGGAAAATTCCGTTTACGCGAAGGAATTATCGTAAGTTACTACAGAAGTAACGCTCGCGTAAACGTAGTAAATGTTACTACGGCTTAGAGCTTAAATATCCTTTAAAGCAAGGTTGTAGACCAGCACTAACCAATCACAGAGCCGTATTAGCATCTTAAGTACAATCTTAAGATGTCATTAACCAATCACAGAGCCGTATTAGCATATATCTTAAGATATTTATACTTAAGACGGTCTTGAAATAGGTTCTGATTATGATTGTGTATGATTTTGTGGTAATGTCGACGATTTTATGACTCTCTTTCGTGTTATGTTCACGATTTTTTTCCAAAAAGGATTTTTTTCAAAAAATCGTAGACATAGCACGGAAGAGAATCGTGCGCATTACTACCTATACTGACCTACAGGATTCGGTAACAGCCAAAACGCGGGCATGACCATTCTCATCCTTCTCTCTGCTGACAATGTGTAAGCAAGCAAGACGAATTTAATCTATGTATATATAATGAGATTGAACTATATATTTATAATTGATATTTTAATTTTAATTTTTATAAGTTTCAAAATGTAGTTTTTTTCATGGTCGACCAATTGTTACAGATAAGAGAAATATTATATTCAATGCAGTTTGACATTATTTGAAGTAAACAGCATTTTTTCTCGAGTATACAATAGAAAATAAATTTAAAGAACACAAATATGCAAAATGCGATGCAAAATGAATTTAAAGAAATTCGAGCAAAATAACATAAATGTTTTATATAGTAAAAATGCAACAACTTGCGAACATTAATAATGTAAAAAATTGCATTTATTGGTATACAAAATTCTTATTAATAATATATTTTACGCATACAAATTATTATGTCTAAAACTTGAGTATTAAAATAAATCATAAAAAATATGAACTGCCAATTGCGCAAATATCTATATATATAAAAGGAGTGCTATAAACTGTATAGTTTTTCGTTACCGATCTTTTTTGGAACCGGTATCCGAAATTTGTCCAATTTTTCGGGAAATAATTGACCGAATCTTAAAGAATTGTATATAAAACAGGAGTAGAATTTCCCGGGGAGTGCCATAAAGTATATAATTTTTCGTTATCGATCTTTTTGGTAACCGGTATCAGAAATTTTTCTGGAAATAATTGACCGAGTAGAAAAAGATTGGTTACGACATATTTAATCCATGAACACTCCTTATGTTTGTCCACAATAAGGATATTGAAACATAAATGAAGTCGTTTTAAGAAAAACGACTCCCGGGCGAAGCCCGGGTAACCAGCTAGTTGTACAATAATTGCAAGTTCAATAGAGAGAACAATTTCACAATTATTGCGGTTAAATGATTCTTCATATAACGAAGCGTTCTTACTGGCAAGAAATTTATCTGAATATTTGCACGAAAATTGAGAATTTAATTTTTCGTACACTTATTTCAATATTTGGAAGTAAAATTACTCCAGCACACTCCAGCAAACACAGATATACAATACATATAACAGTTACATATTTTATATATATATACATATACAGGGTGTTTCTAAAACACAGAGATTTTAAGGACGTATTCTAGCGATCAAAATAAGAAAAAAAGTTCCTATAAACATGGATCCAAAAATGCTTTCCCTCCGAATTATAAGGCCAGTTTCATCAACGTCGATTAACTCTGTAACCTTCGATTAAACTCACTCTTCATCTCTTTCTAACTGTTCCCCTTAAGAAAGAGATGAAGAGTAAGTTTAATCGAAGGTTACATGGTAGTTAATCAAAGATGGTGAAACCGGCCAATAGCCCCCTAAAGTTGGAGGAAAAAAGATCGTTGTACATAGCGTAATAATTAAGTGTTTTTGGACCCATGTTTACAGGAACTTTGGTAAGACTTCCGAATAGCCCCTACCTTCGAATTTGATGAAACTTCCAGCAATTGTTGACCATTAGAGGACACGTTTATACCATAAAGGATTTTGTACGGAAACAAATAGGAACGGAGAAATTAAAAAAATACAAATGGTAAATTGTATAATTTACTAATTACTAATTAATGATTATCTATTACTACGTTTACGCGAGCTTTACTTCTGTAGTAACTTACGATAATTCCTTCGCGTAAACAGGATTTTTCTTCGCGTAAACGGGATTTTGTAGTAACTTACAATAATTTACTTCGCGTAAACGAGTGATTTATCGTAAGTTACTACAGAAGTAACGCTCGCGTAAACGTAGTATATGTCTATCACTATTACTACGTTTACGCGAGCGTTACTTCTGTAGTAACTTACGATAATTCCTTCGCGTAAACGGGATTTTCCTTCGCGTAAACGGGATTTTGTAGTAACTTGCGCTAATTTACTCCGCGTAAACGAGTGATATATCGTAAGTTACTACAGAAGTAACGCTCGCGTAAACGTAGTATATATCATGGGATACAATTTCTTTAAGTAATTCCTCGAAAGGATCCTTATTATGTTTTCGCAAGCTATCCAGATTCACTTACCAATACTAAGGATGTACACGCGTATTATTAAGATTAAGTTTAACACGTAAAGCCCGTATCAGATTAGCGGCTCGCAGCTGCGAGATGCCCCGACTGCGATTACGATTACGTCTCTTGACCAATGAGAAACAAGCTGCTGGAAATTCGGACATTTCTCATTGGTCAAGAGACGTAATCGCAATCACAGTCGCGGCATCTCGCGGCTGCAAGCCGCTAATCTGATACGGGCTTTACGGGCTACGCGACGAACAAAATCATAACAAACAACGGTATTTATGCATAAAAGGGGCACACACACACACACACACACACACACACACACACACACACACACACACACACACACACACACACACACACACACACACACACACACACACACACACACGCGCGCGCGCGCACGCACGCACGCACGCGCGCGCGCGCGCGCGGGGGGTGCAAGGGGGGTGCAAGGGGGGCCTTCGGGCCCCCCTTCCGCACCCACCACGCCGGTAGGCAGCGTAGACCTCGCTTTACAATTTAAAGTACATGCTTTAAAAGTATTTAACTGTTACTACGTTTACGCGAGCGTTACTTCTGTATAGTAACTTACGATAATTCACTCGTTTACGCGGAGTAAATTATCGTAAGTTACTACAAAATCCCGTTTACGCGAAGGAATTATCGTAAGTTAATACAGAAGTAACGCTCGCGTAAACGTAGTATGTTTAAAGCGCGTCACTAACCTATTACTACGTTTACGCGAGCGTTACTTCTGTAGTAACTTACGATATATCACTCGTTTACGCGGAATAAATTATCGTAAGTTACTACAAAATCCCGTTTACGCAAAGGAAAATCCCGTTTACGCGAAGGAATTATCGTAAGTTACTACAGAAGTAACGCTCGCGTAAACGTAGTATATGTAAGTTAGTGACGCGCTTTAAAAGTATTTAACTGTTTAAAGCGCGTCACTAACCTATATAGAAAATATCAAAATCCGGAAAATTGTCTATAAATTAGAATAAAAATTTTGAATTTTTGACGCCAATTTCTCCGTTCCTATTTGTTTCCGTACAAAATCCTTTATGGTATAAACGTGTCCTCTAATAGTCAACAATTGCTGCAAGTTTTATCAAATTCGGAGGTAGGGGCTATTTGGAAGTTGAACCGGAACTTTTTTTCTTATTATGACCCCTAGAATATGCCCTTATCTCTGACATAGTTTTAGAAACACCCTGCATATACCACCGCATATCATATTTTGCAAAGAAAGGCTGCCGTCTATCGACGATCCAGCAAACACAGAATAAAACACAAATATTTTTTTCGATTATTTCGCAATTTCTTTCCAAATTTAATTTTGCAGATATTCCACTAAGGTAATTTCTTATAACGCTGCTGTCTTGCTAAAATACTATTTAGAAATAAATTGTGCAAATATTTATTGATATCTTCACAAAGGTCTAGTATTGTACGTTGCAAATGTTGAGACATATAATTGCAGCATTCCCAATTTCGTGCGGATTTCTTCATATAACGTTACAAATCTTTTCCTCTCTCTCTCTTTCTCTCTCTCTTTATCGGGATCTCAGACAGTACAGGATAGCCTATAGATATCTAGTTATATCCATTTCATAGGTGTTGTCTGAGGTGTGTATAATTCTTAATAATAATCTATAATAATATTTATAATAATATATGTTGTTAGATACTATAGACTATAGTATGTACGAGGTAATTTCATGTGTCACAATCACAGACATCTATACATATATTACCTAGACTGCTAATACAGGCTTTGCGAATGAAGCTACAAAAGGGGAGGCAAGTGAAAGCAAGGAGAAGAGTAGAGGAAAGCCTAGGTGGCCATCTTTGAAAGGACCAGTTAATATCACACGCATTACAAAAAATTTACATGTGTGGTCTTTTCAAAGATGGCGGATGGCGTATTTTCTGACTTTAGTGCAACCTGTACTAAACTATAGCAATCTAGCAGTCTAGGGCTGCGGTCCACTTGCTACAAATGCTTTGAAGCGTTCTTCTCCTTCTTTCTTCATTGAAAGAAAGGAGGAGGAGGAATGCTTCGAAGCATTTGTAGCGTCAAGTGGACCACAGCCTAAGTAATATATTAGATGTCTGTGGTAATAGAGATGGAGAACCCCACGGTTCGTCACTCCCAAAGTATTTTATAACTCCAAACTCTTTCTGTTGTGTGTGTGTGTGTGTGTGTTTTAGTTGAGCAAATGCTCATATTGTCATTCGTCTACAGTTAGAAAATGGTCCAAGCGTTCATATATATATCTATATATATATGTATATTAAAATATATAAATTTAACAAATTTTCCTTGAATATCTCAACAAATATTAGGCAAATAAAAAAATGTTTCGGACAAATGTTGTTTAAATTAATTAATATATATAAGAGTATACATGTATAAGAGAGTGTGTGTGTGTGTATATATATATACCTACATATTTATATGTATATATCTTATAAATAATTTTTGAGATATAAAATGATTTATAATTCATTTCATACTTCATTCCTTTTCAACTTTCTAATTAATCCTGTATAAAATCGAGGCGTACACAGGATCCTAAGTCTTTAAGACGTTTATGTCCTGTTGTATGTTTTATGTCCCGATTTTGGACATAGTGTTGTCTGGGATAGTACATAAAGATCAGAATCGAATCCAAGACCTGTTGATTTAACATTAACAAGGCCACTTATCTAACATTAAAAATAATAATAATTAATACTAACGTTCGTTTTCATTTGAATAACTATTAATGAATAACATTCACATTCATATTAATAGTATTACTGAGTGCTTGATTTATAATAATATCACTTTTCTTTTCAGCGTTATTCTTTTCATTCGACTCAGGATCTGTGTCGCTATCTGATGAATAAGTCTGCAGCAATGTTGTATTTCTGGCATTATCTTCCTGTTCGATGTTAACTTCCGGCAGTCCAGTAATAGTCGTTTGCCTGTAACATGTTTTGTCATTTAACAAAAAGTATTTCTAATTGTAAACTTATTTAATACGAATTTTGCATAAAATAGTTGACGTATTAATCTGATATCAATCGTTTACTAGGAAAAATATAAGAAATTTATCCATTACTCACGTTGTAGACTGGTTATCAGGAATATCGTTTTGTAATTGCGCTACAATATATCCTTCGTTAGGAACATTTGCGCCAGGAACGTTATTACCAGAGGACGATACGATAGGTGCACTTGCTACGATAGCACAAATCCTCAATGGGGTAACTTGGTACTGTGGTGGTGTACACACTCTAGCAGTTTGATATTCATTGTTTACAGTTCGTCTGTAATTATTGTCACAACATTTCTCTTTAGCAAGCTCTGTAAATAGTCCTAAAAAAAAAACGAACGTTTGTGAATTATATAAAGCCATCGCATATGCATTATTATAGATAATTTATATCATTTCGTTCATACAGAACAATTACCGCGGTCTGAATTCTTCGCACTTTCATTTCAGCGTTCAAATACGTAGATATACTGTAGATATACATAGACGTACTGTAACGTAATAATTACCATTTTCGTTAACATGTACCTATTTACGTATAAAGTGTAACGTCTAAAGCTTACAAGCGTGCGATTATAAGAAGTGCAAGTTATTTGTGTAATGTGAAAATGATTAATTTGTCAAACATTGTGCCAGTTCTACGTAAAGCATTATTTGAAAGTTATCCTATTCTCTGTGAGTTTTTTTTTCATTAAACAGTTTTTATCATGAAAAAGCGAAGTTTTCTTTCGCGCGGATTAGTCGGTCATAGGTTAATTTATGCGTATTACATAAAATAATTTAGATAGCCTGATAGATAAAACGGCACATTATCAGAGAACAAAATTATTTAAAAAAATTAAATGGTTTCTTGCAGTTTATATTATTATACAGATCTATTATAAAGTAGCAATCTATTATGACTACATATGTTATCAATTATTATCTTTGTTATTTGCAGATCACATAAGCTGCAGCTGATGTTCAATTTATTAGAAAAGCACTTATCAAATTTTAAAACGTAAAATATTTAACTACTTGAATGTTTCTAGAAATTGTCTCTGCTCTGGTAAAAAAATTCTCATATCTCTTATCTTTAAGAATCTTTCTTTAAAAATATTTAAAATTTAGAAGATTTCTTGAATACACACTTGAAATTTTATAAGGTTTCTTCAAAAATTAGAGAATGAGAAATCTTAGAATATTTCAGAATGCACATGTACAAAGAATTCTAGAATAGATGTAGAGTTTCTCAGCATTTCTGAAAGTGTTCCAAATCATATAAAATGTCTCTTTAAATGTCTGATTTGTACAAATTTTTTAAAAAGTTACACAATTATACAGAAATTGTAAAAAATTCTGGGATTTATAAAGAAATTTTGAAAAATTATATGAAGAATTCTAAGAAAAATGTTTACTAAGGTATAGCTTTTCAAAATATTATTATTTATATTCAAATCATTTGCAAATTTGTCTTTAATGACAGAGCCTAGTCATAGAGGAATATCCTGTATATTAAGACGATAGGATAGAAAAAAAGCTTTCCCCACCATATATAAGCAAAGTTAATATATATACATACATACAGAATATTAAGAAAGTGTCCAAAGCTATTAAACTTTGTCAAAGAGAAATTATTTCTACATAATAAGACCACAAATGATTGGAAGATACAGGTAATTCACGTTTGCGATTTTATATGGATCTGGATATAGGATTTATTTTACATATATCCGAATCTTCGAGGCATTTTTCATGTAAAAGTATATTAACGTGTTAGTATGTCGCTAATAGTTGGCCTTTTGTTTATGCCAAGTATGTTATTTTGTAATATGAAGAACAATGGAATATAAAAATGAATTTATAATATTTTGTAATAATATTATAAATAATAATATTATAAAAATAGATATATATATTACTTTATTTGTTGGTGCATTTTGTTATGCTTTTTTTTATCATTATTAAATCATAATCTTACAAACAATTATACACGTTAATCATGCTCAACAATGTTGAGTCAAGATAATTAACGCGACTTAAACGGAAAATTCAATATCGGTTATTGATGACATCATGACGATAAACGTGTTAAGGAGGTTGGTTCGTTCTTTGTGCGGGGAAGGGGCGCGTGGCAGGGGAAAAGCATATAGGTTAGATTTTCGTCGCGTGAAATAAACGAATTTTAGCAAATAAATATGTGGAATGCATTTAATTGCTGTTTCTTAAGGTTTAAAAAGAGTTGTTTGTACAATTGAAACCCAAATACGTTATTATCCACATTGAAATGTGGAAATAATAAATGTGGTCCTGTTTTATTTTTACAATTTCTTGATAACTATAAAGACGAATCATTTCAGTCTTCGAGAAAGTTCTTCCTAAATATGTAAAGAGTTATTTGCACCTATTTTCACTAAATTCTTATCATTTTTAATATGCTTTCGAGAGTTACATTACAGGTTAGGTAACATTTCTGCTGTGTCGCCCGTATATAAGAGAGAGACAAGAGTATAACTTCAATAATTAATTACTCGACAACCATGCAGACGATTGTCTTCAACTTTGGCATGGACGACAGATTCCCATAGATGAATATTCTCCGTAAATTTGAACTAATTCTTATCAAATTGATTTTACTAACCACCCTCCTTAAAGTAAGATGATCAAGAAGAAGAATTGCGATATTTTATGCTCAAGATATATTATGATATGTTGAAATATATTCCAAAAATTCTTGTTTTCAATGATTGTATCTTAACATTTTTATGCAGAATGACAGAAAATCTCGATTGGTGTGATCTTATCTTTTGTACACTAGGTATATATAATGTATCTTAATCCATTTATATTTTTCCGTTAGACGTAGAGAGGTATATGTTTCTTTACATGAATCGATTTTTCTTATGTATGAAAGTATTCAGAAAGATCATCGAAAAATAGAGTTGAAATATTTCATGTGAAAATAAAATGTGAAATATTTCACTTTAAAAATATTCATTCTTTGATGTTTTTATCCTAATATTTTTATACAGAATAATGAAAATAAATTTATGTGAGAAAACATATATTCTTTTATTTAAAGGTTAGAAGTAACTATTTCAGAATCAATTATATTTAAAATAAAGATGTGTTATCCGTAACATGACCTTCTCAAAATTAAACTATTTGTGTAGAAAATATTTTTACTAATATCGTTTGGTATCAGAGAAATGTGTTCTATCGATTAAAATGAGATATCTTGTGCAAATACGCGCGCGTGCATACATGTATAAATATGTATAAATATACTTACTTTGCTCTTCTAGTGAAACACTTGTTAATTCGTCATTTGTATTAGTAGTTGCAACCTCAGTAATTGCAAGCTCAGTATTTGCTGCATTATTCAGCGTAAAAAAGTTGCGCCTATTGCCTGTAAAAAGATGCATTTGAAACGTATTGAGTGATCGTCAAAGTTCAATATTGACAAACGTTAAATTATGCAATTCGTTTATTACATAAGGTAATTAATGTTCCAATGACTGAACATGTCCACAGTGAACGAAAAGCCAACAGCCAACAATAAAATGTTTCTCAGCAAAAGATAACAAACTAAAAAAAATTGAATATATAGAAATAAATTATAAATACATATAATATTCATTATATATTCTTGATAAATATATAAATGCATTATAAAAATATATAATTTGATTGAAAATTATTGCGAAAGATTTATTTCGAATGTCGCAAGGACAGATTATATTTTCACATATTTTCTTATTATCTTTGTAATTAAGATACAATATCTATATTTTCGAACTTTTTACTGTATCGTACTATATTTATCTAAATACGTAATACGCCTTTTGCGGTTGATCGACTAAAAAGTAAAAAAAAAAATTATTTTATTGGAGATTTTTCATTTAAGTAAAAATTTCAATACTCAATTATTAGTACAATCAAAATCTTGGTTGTCGATTGATAGAATGCATTTGTTAATATCTATATGTCCGAGTGATTAAAAGCCTGCATTAAATGATTATAAACAATAACTTTGAACTAATTTTATTTCATAAAGGGTGAATGTTCTTAATTTATTACTAGAAATAAAAGAAATTGGATTAAATTTCTTGACATTGAATTAAATATATTTTTAAATAATAATAAATTTACCCTGAAATAGAAATAAAAATCTAACTTTAAAGTATTGCTTTATGAATTTATGTTATCATTTTTGTGTAGAACTTTTATTTTATTTTTAGACCCTTCAAAAGTTTACAACTGTGTAAATTGCTTTTTTTTCTATTCTTTCTTCTTCATAAGTTTATAAAGAAGAGTACGTACTTGTGAGTGAAAAGTGAAAAGAATACAAATCTTTTATCAAAAACATTACTTCGAGAAAATTATTATAAGAAATATCTTCAAATTGTTTTTGAAATTTTATTTGAAAAATTTGTTTATTTATAGTATTACTTAATAAGCACTCTCTCAATCATTGATTAAACCTGCTCCTATCTAATTATTAGGGTACTGATGGTGTAATATAAAATATTATTTTATTAAAATGTTATTTAAGTATTTTTTTCTAAATTTATGTTAATATTTTTTGGTTGTGTCAAAAAGAACAAAGTTTTATGTACTAATTTTTTTTAGTAATAATACTAATTATTAATCAATAATAATATAGAGTTGAATCCGTCTTCTTATTAGTTCAGTCATTGGAGCATTTATTTCATGTTACTATAACAATAGACTAATACGAAAATAAGTTTTTAATTATTAATAATAAAATATTATTTGCATAAATAATGTAAATATCAGTCTCTCTCTCTCTCTCTCTCTCTCTCTCTCTCTCTCTCTCTCTCTCTCTGCACGCACGCACGCAATCACACGCACACACAGGGTGTTTATTTGAAAAGTTTCCATCTCAATATATTCTAATATGCATTCTATGAAAAAATGTTGAATATGAAAGTATATTTTTAAGTGGGATGTATGGTGGTAATCTTAAAAATTACGTGCAGGTTTTCAAGGTTCTTTCAAGATTAACTTTTTCTTCTTAAATGGAAAGGGGTATTTTTCATAGCGAGGTTAAAAAAAAGCAGATAACTTTGCGTCCAAAACTCTTTAGGACTTACTTCTTTAAATGTTTTTTTTACTGAAAAAATATTAGAAAAAGTTAAAATACGTGCATGCCTTGTAGCTTTGTATGAACATGTGTGCATATGTGTGCGTGTATACGAGCGACCTCAAGAATGTAAACATAACTTTGGAGGTTTGCTTAATATTTCGACTGTGTAATCACGTAGTGTATAGTTATCAATCTAACAGTCAAAGCTCCTAAACTGCTTGCGATTTCTTGTTCAAATTATTTTAATATCCACATTCTAATAAGTGTGTATGTGTTTGAAATTCTTCAATGCAAAATGCCCCAAAACTTCAATTTAAGCAAGTTTGTTTAAAATTCTATTATTTGTACGTTTGATATTGTGAACAGATCCAGTTTCTAAAAACTTTCTTCTCTAACTAGTAGAAAGTTTTTAAAAACTCTCTGCAATTTTATTCACATAGGTATGTGACACATTTTTATCAGGATATCTATCATTAAAGATTCCTGCCGTTCTCCAAGCACACCGATTTTTGGCCCCATAAATAAAAATAATCTCTGTTCTTTCATTTATACACCATATTTACTCGATAACACTCTTTCAGTAAGACTTTCAATATTAGGATGTGGATATTGAAATAATTTGACAACTAAAGAAGACATTAAAATGACCGATTACGTATGAAGTACCTAATAATCATAAAGTACAAGAAAGGGAGACAGAGGCAGGAGGGAGGGAGGAAGGAGAGAAAAGGGAGGGAAAAAGGAAAAAGAGAGTAAAGGGAATGAAAATCATATAAAGAGTTTATCTAGAGATAAAAATTGAAAACTTACAGTAGCCTTTCTTACGTATAAACCGCATTAACCACATTAATAAGTAAATCGTAAGAAAGACAACAAGGATTGGAAATATTATCATTAATGTCAATTTTGTTATGTTTGTTGTATTGTCCATTGTAGATCCTGCGAACAAAAAATTTAATGAATGATTAAGGAAGAAGCAAAAAACGTTGTGTATCTTAAGAGATACGGATATAAGTATTTCATATAGATTTCACTTCAACCAGAGAATAATGAATGATTGAAATTAGCAATAGAACGAGTAAACGACAATTATTTTATACGCATACAAATTAAAAATTTTAAAGTAGCAGCATTATATACTCACCTACATAGTAGGGTTTTGTGTCGGTAACGTTCTTTTGACATATTTCACCTTCTTTGCCGTTCGCGAGTATTTCTTTGCTGTATCTTTAAATCAAGAAAATAAAGAATAATTTTTTGTAAAAACATATCGAGTATAGGTGCTCTGACAGAGAATATTACGACGTCTTAAAGAATTTATGACGTCTTTGAGGCGTCTTATAGACGTTTCATTTTAATTAATTTAAACGACCACTTTTATAAATATTGTAAAATAAAACTTAATAATACGGAAACGCGTTAATAAGAAGAAAAATACGAAAGAAGAGCTAGTATTGCGTGATAAATTGGTATATAAATAATTTAATATTTACATAACTCTGATAACACGTACTCTATATGCATATTACAACAAGGATTGCGATTTTATTGTTATCAAAGTTATATGTAAGTATTAAATTATTGATATACTAATGTATTTTTTTTTAAGACAATTTTAACTTCTGTTTTGTATTCTAGCTCTTTCTTATAATGCGTGTTCAAATAACTTCGCCTTAATTGTGTCGCGACACTAAAGTAATACAAATAAATATCTGACAAGTACTAAATTATCTGGGAAAAAATATTTTTTATAGGCTGTTCCATATCTAAAAAAGATATATCTAAATTGGCCATGTCACATGTATTTTAATCTATAAATATTAACCGGTAATGTAAATATCTGTGCATGTTCCAAAAAATATCTTATAAAAGATAACTTTCAGACGTCTTCGGAAAGTCTTGAAGACATTTTTAAGATGTCTTTTGTAAAGTCTTAAAAGTATCTTAAGAAAGACGTTTTTAAAACATCTTCTGCACATGCGACATGTGTGTAAAAGACGTCGTTGTGTCTAGATGTTACATTCACTTCGACATTGATAATTACAGTCATGCGACACCGTTCTAATCAAATGTTTTCTCTGTGACGCATGACGCATCGGTCATTCGAACTGCAACGATATTTTACATTTGCATGCGTCGCTCATCATTCCAGGTAGCAAGATGACGTCTAAAGACGTCTTAATGACGTTATATAGAGACGTCATTAAGACGGAATTAATACGTCATTTGATGTCACTCTGCTACCTGGGATATTCCTGATAAACGATCATAAAAATATATTTTCAAATTAATAAAATTTATTAAAAAATTAATTTTTCTCGTAAGTTGCTCTCATAAAGATTTTTATATAACGTGAAAAAAGAAATGAAGTAAAAGAGCAATTGTTCATTTATTTAGTACTCTAATAAAGAGCAAAGTATTATGCTAATAGCTATAATTTTTTGTCTGATAAGAATGCAACAGATGCTTTTTTCGAATTCATCATGCAGATCATGCAGATTTTTTTGCCTCATTTAGGAATATCTTTTCTTTAGAAAGGCACATAAAAATCAGATCAAATTTTATTTAGCGATTAAATAAGATTTGTAGATAAGCGGTCAAATAAAATTTGCTGATAAAGCAATCAGTAATGATTTAACACGCAAACAAATGATCTTTGTCGTTCGTATGCAGTGGCAAATAGTGTATAACGAGATGCAGTAGTAATTTTACTGGGAATGCTGAATGTAATAGAACGGTTGCTTGTTAAGTGAAATACCTGGGATTCGATCTCCAGTCTTGTTACCCTACATATATTTAAGTGTTTAATTTTCCATTGTTATTGCTCCTTAAGAAGATTCAAAACACGAAGAGTCTTTGCATAAAGAATACTTCACAAAGGACTCAATGAGGAAAAAATAGAAAATTATCAATATTTGGAAATTTAGAGAATCTTATAATCTGGATAATCTGGAATTCTTTCTCCATCAGATCTTACAATGAGATAAATCACGGTACTGTGACCGTGAAGTCAAAAATCCACAATCAAGAAAAAGAAGAATAATCTTACCCTGTCATACAAGGTCCGCATTTTGGCCCGTCGATGGTCTTTACTTCACTCTTTATACGATTGTATCGCGAGCAAATGTGCCTAGAATCTACGCACCGTTTGTCATAGCAATGATAGTCCAAGTCGTCACAATCTTTGTCATTCTCGCATGGTTTAGATTCCTGCAACAGAAACACGTGTTATCTCTTAGCGCGAATTCAAGAAAACTTAACAGTCAAAACTATTTTTTTGAAATTCAATATTTAATGATAAGAGAGAAAGCGGATCAAGTTATTAGTAATTCAAATAAAAACAAATGTAAAATTGGCAAAATATAATTCATTATCATACCATTTTAATTATCTATTAATAAAATTAGCAACACATACAAACATAAACAAATAAAGAATTATACCATTATAACAAATATTGTTATAAATTATAAAAATTAGATTGTGTGCCTTCTCATCACATTCTTCGACTATCTATCTATTATAAATTACCGTAAATTACCAATTGCGCTGCAATAAATAAATATTATTTCGTTAACATATGCACGCACACATCACGTAATGTATATTTTATTTTGTGTGTATATGTCTATATATGTATTTTTTCAAGATATTTCATATTTTATGTTAAAATATGTTAGAATAAAATATAAATATTTCCTAAATTATTGAGTTTTTGATAACTATATCTTAATATTTTTATTATACGGAATATTTGTATGGATCAATTTATGTAAAAAATTACGTAACACAAATTTAATGGCGCTTTCTCATCCTTACAAACCTTGTGAAAATTTATCTTATGAAAAAAGCGAGTTTATAAGAAGATTGTTAGATTATTCAATTCCGTCCTTTTTTTACCATCTTTCTTCTACTTCAAAACAAGAGCTACAATTAGGTGACTCATTCTGTGTACGCGCACGCGCGCTTATGAGTGCGTGTGCATGCATATACATATAAATCAACAGAATATTTGTTTATTGCAAAACGATTGTTAATTCATTACAGATTTGTGGCAAAAGAAGAAATGGAACGCTTATTCTGATTTTGACAATGATAGTTTAACAATAATTTAATTCTTACCAAAATAATATTGATCCGGGTAAATATTTATTTTTCAATTAGATAAATTTTCAATTAGAAATTAGTTGTGTTCTACGCATATATACATGTCTTACATTTGAAATACCATTTCCGTGTTGATCTTTACTTCTTATCGATTTGATAACGAACGTAGTGATTCCTTCGATGTTTATGTTTTGAATTAATTATTATAAAGAACAAATAGTTTCTGGGTAAATATCGTTTGCTTACGCGTTATATAGTCTGAAGTGTGGTGACTTAATGAGATTTAAAATAGCTTTATAATATTCCTTCATGGGAAATGTTTTTGATGAGTGCAATATTGGTCACGCACTCGAGAATATTGAAAAAATCAGTTATCATGAGCATTTCAAGTTTCGTAATTTCTTAGAGAGAGAATTATTCGATTTTCGTATTTTTGCATCACGCATATATACAGACAGTAAAAAGATAAATTATTCTCCATCAGAATTAAGTACAATTAAATAATGTCATTTTGTTTTCTTTTATAAGTTATAGTTATAACAAAGTCTTCAAGATAAAGAGTTTGGTAAAGTTTAATTAAGAGCGCTCTACCTTTTTCACGCTCTTTTGAATCTTGAAATATTTTAAATTGCATCGAAATCGAATGAATAATCTTGAAAAAATTGCTTTCACTATCCCTAAGTATGCGTTATATTTACACTTTCGCTTTTCGACTTCGAAGAATGAGTATACACGGGGCTGTTTACTCCGCATCTAAAAAAAAAACTACAACAAAGGTAGAAACTATTTTCAACTTTATGTTTGATGATATTTCTTTCTTCTTTTACCTATTTCCATTTATAGTCGTACTCTCGGGTTTTATAATATACGTTTAGTTTACTTTGTTAGACATAAATCAAATCTCGATTTTAACAAAATTTAGGTTGATCAAGCCTCGCTATGTATTCTATTAGTGTAAAACACATTACATTTACTTAGAGATATCGATGTAGATTTTTTTTCTCGTTAGAAAAAATATTTAAAAAGAAAAAAAAAACTAAATGCGTATAATTAGTTTCAACTCTAAAATAGTAGACAATTTCGCTAAAATAAAAAAAAACATTTAAAATAATTAACTTATAAAACATTTAGAATTAACTTGTAAAAGATTATTAGCTATCAGCTGGGACGGATAGATGCGATTTGTTATGCCATCGATAAATTGAGACGCATTATAGGGTGGCCACGCGCATGCAAGAATGCGCATCTCGGAGCATTCACTTGTCCTGAAGCGCGCACCAGCTTTGCGAGATTTCCGGCCCGATCCGCTCCAAAGAGAAAAAGCCGCGAGAGAGCAGGTGATGACTCATGCCTTTCGCACGACATTGGTTCATTCTGGCAAGCTGTAAAAGTGTCTTCCCTTTCTCATCCCCAATAATCGACCATAGATCTACCTTCTACGTTTCGTTTTCCTCTGCTTTGAGGATAACTCTATTTTCCCGCAGGTGGCCGATTTTTTTGCATATACGACAAGGGAAGCTATGACGGTCATTCGTGACGTCACAGCGACTAGATTCCACCACATCCGTCGACATGCGATATCGGGAATAAAGAATAAATGCGGTGTAATTGCTCGATATGAACCACGAGTACGTCATCCCCTCTCTTTTTCGATTCTCTTTTCTTGAATTTCTTTTGTATTTTCGTCGTTTATATTCTCCGCTCCTCCGTGAAAGATGATGAAATCGCGCGCAAGCTTGCGACGTTGCTTCGCTACTCGTTTTGCCACGCATCTTTGTTCCAAAAAGGGCAAAAAGTAAATCTTTGAGGAGTGAATTGAGGACCACTTTGAATTATTTTTCAACGAATTATCACTATTATTAAGACTTGTAAAATAAAGTTATGCATTACTTATCGAACGTTTTATTATATAATAAAGAATTTATTATATGCTTACATTTTGAAAATCTTGTACCTACTATTTTCAAGAGTTATAAAAAACACTTTCTTTATAAAACTATTTTTATAAATTAATAAAATTATTTTAATAATGCGCTGCGATGCGAGTTGCATAATTATGTACTAGTTACATAATTTCATTTGCCAGCTATAAGATATTTCGTTGTAGATTTAAATTTGAGTGAAATAAATTGCACGAAACTTCAAAAATTTGAGATAATCGCTGAAGCGTTTTTAGAAAGCGTAGAATTGGAACCAGAGTATCATCTCGATGAACTCACAACTTAGTTGATGCTGTAATGAGAAAGTGTGCCTCCCACTACCTCTCGTGATTCCACGAATTGTCCAACAAATAGATTTTATTTTTTCGCGTTGTATTATTGAAACTCGAATTGCATTCATCATTCACCTTCGCATTTATATAGATAATTTATGCATGTCATGATACATCATCACATAGACAAATAATAAGACTTACATAAATAAGCAACAAATATTAACTTTATATATAAATTATTAACTATATATAGTTTTTTATGTAAAGTTTTACAATGTTATACATATAAAGTATTTTTTGTAAAACTTTCAAGCATTTTATATCATTTTTCATTTTATTATAAAACAATAAATAAAATGATAAAAATATGTTGTTAAATTATAATGCATAAATTTTATTTTATTTAGCATAGTAGACATTTTCAATTCAAACTTTTAGCCGGCAGTGTGTATAATATATTATCTTTTATACAATATATATTAAACTCAATAGTTGATTTTGATGAATTGTACATGAATTACTGATGTTAAGGTTAATTAAATTTCTTTCTTTATCTAGAGAATGTGTAATCTCAAAAGAGAAAAAAACTGATTTGTACGGATTACATGGATTGTGCAATTATCTCAGCTCGAGATTTTGACCGAATCGGTCCGGAAATCGGTCGCCAGTTAGAAACGAGTCGATCATCTTCCAGAACATTCTCGATCGTTCTCGAGATGAAAGAACTTTTGAGAATTGAAAGCAAGTACAGAAGTTGAGCCGTGCCAAACGCATAATTAAAAATCTCTATTATTATTATTTATATATGTTTATTATACTATTGTTATTTTTATTATATATATATTTATATGTATTTATATTTATTATATATATATTTATATGTATACATTATATTAAACATATTAATTTATTTAATCGTTATTTTTATTATTTTGCTTAATTTTATCGTATTAATGGTAAATAAATATTATTCGGTTTGTCCTTCGCGAATAATGGGGATCGTCAACAGACATAAGCGATTGACACAAATATATTGTCATTTGTAGAATTTATCGTGGACTATTTATAGACTGAATTATAAACCAAGAGTTCGAATTAACTAATTTTAGATCGAGCAACTGATTTTTTTTTCTTTTTTGAGATTACATTCTATAAATAAAGAAAGACATTTAATTAACTTTAACAACAATAATTTACATGCAATTCATCAAAATCAACTCTACATGCAATTTTACTGGAATAGTCCCGATTCTTTTTAAATGCCGAGACCACGCACGCGGAGTCGTGATGCTCGAGGAAACTTGTTGAAACAGAGCACGTGATATTGTGTATCAGTTTCCGGAGTATAACAGAAGAAACGTTTACATCTATGTATCTTTCATCGATTGATCGTGATTCGGGGGTCATGCAAAAACCGTCAATTTGAGATATATATTCAAATCACACTGTTATTTCTCCGGTCATAACTTATTATTAGTGATAAAGCAGTCGCCCGTTGAGCGAACAATTCAGGTTCGATCCTTGCTCTTGTCACTCCGCATGCAAGCATGAGCGAAAAAATATCATTATCAAACAAAAACCGGAAGTCCAAATTCCAAGATCAGACAAATAAATCGTGATATTTCTGTATTTGGCTGAACCGGCAATCTGAATAATGAGACTGATTTTATTACAGACTTACCATTTTTTTGTTGTCGCTCATGTTGAGAATGTTATTGCTAACGTTGGGAAGACAGGCATAGGTGACAAATCGATTACTGTAAAATGAATCCAACTAACACTGATGAACGCGTTCGGCCTGCTCGTTTTCTTTCTGCAATTGTATCTACTGGTATCTACGTGAACTGGTATCTTCCGATCACTCTCCGCACGTCACTGTACGCAGGTTCGACCTGCACTAACAGGTTCGTGCCTGTTCTCATGTTCTGCCTTCTGCCCTGCGAATCGAATGGTGGGGAGTGGGGACCACTGAGAAAGGAGGGGAAAAAGACCCCAGATTCAGGGCCGTTCATACAGTAATTAGCAGAGGCTCGTAGTTCATAAACAGCTTTAAATATAAATAAAGCAAATGTATATAAAAAATAATAGTAATAATAATATAAATATGGATACATAATAGTATAAAAAATATAAATAAATATAAATTAACAATATAAATATAGATAAGCGCGTGTAAAAAAATTGAATGTATTCAAAAACATAAGAATTAAAACCACATGAATTTTAAATGTAGATATAATTGTATAAATTGTCTGTCATTTTGCTACTTGCGAGATATGTACGCACGCGTCTAATAAATTAGATATCGTACACATAAAGTTATAAAAATTAAGAAACTACGCATTTAGATGTATGAGACACAAATTTTAGATGTATGAGACAAAATAATCAGCGTAATCAATCAGGATATATATCGTTTATTTATGATTTATTCAATAAAATAAAAGAACTTTTTTCTCTTGGAAATACGCTGCATGTTTACTACAATGCGCAAAGAATCTTGCCTATTTTTATATATGTTTTGAATCCTTTGCGTCTAGTAACGAAATTTAACTAAAATGAAACACTATTGTTAGAGGATCAAAATATTCTAATATAATCCTTTAAGTCGACGTCGTTCGGAGATGCACTCTTTGATATGTTTCAAAGTACATTAGAGAAATGTACTAAATGACATTCTTTCATTCGATTTCTCGGCACCTATAGAGCACCTCTTCGTGGTGACAGTATATATAATTAATAATAACAGGTAATATAAACTACTTTAAATTACTAACTTGAAGTACTTGTATATCATAATACTTATACTGATACAGGATGTCCAAAAAGGCTCTGGGATGGTGAAATATCTCGAAAAATATAAGTTTTATAAAAGAATTTTTCAGACAAAAGTTGTAAGGTTTAAAAAGGTCTATTCACTCGCCTTTTGAATTTGACCTTGGATGGCGTCGCTAAGGTCAGATTGAGGTCACTTTGAATTTTTTGAATGGGACTCCCTATTTTTTTATCGCATATTCTTATAGTTCCTCTCGAGACCTTTTCAAAACACTATAATTTTATTCGCTCTAAAGCCCAAGTCAGCCGTTTCGAAGTTATCAAGCTTTTTATGTAAGATGTCGATGACTGTAGTTATCGTATTCTACCGTGAAGGAGAGGATGGTAGGATTAGTAGGTGATGTGTGTGCAAATAGAGTAAAGTAGGAGTAGTACGTATATGGTAGGAAAATGGCAAATAACATTTTTGTTTCATTAGAATAGTCAGATGAAGAAACTTAACTTTTTATTTTCTTAAAGGATTTGCAGCTTCCGGCGGCAACAAATATCACATTTTCATAGTTTATTATACTGTAGTTATCGAATAATATGCGACTTATTACTAAACGCGAAGAGCTAAAAAAAGGTAAGATTCTTTGTGTTTAGTTTAATTAAAGAAGTTTCTTATGCTTTTATATATATATATATATCCTTTTACTATTTTTAATATCCAACTTTGTTCATTTTTTCTCCAATATTAAGTATATTTTGTTTATATCATGTACTTATAGTATTTTACAAAGAGTGCAATATAATGTTGTCAAAATTATCAAATATTTTATTATAAACTGCGAATTTAAACAGCGCATCAGAAAAATGATTTAAAAAGAAATAAACTCATTGCACTAAAAAAAATTTATCTATATTTAATAATTGTTTAACTCTATAACTAATAATTTTGTTGACTCTCTCTCTCTCTCTCTCTCTCTCTCTCTCTCTCTCTCTCTCTCTCTCTCTCTCTCTCTCTCTCTCTCTCTCTCTCTCTCTGTTTCAATTATTTCGATGACTCCTTCTAGAATTATTATTAGAACATTATATATATGTAAATTAATAGGTCTTAATATGAATTTTATATTTACGAATAAATCAAATTTAAGGGACAAAATTTGCGGCAAAATAACATAGAAAATTAATAAATGTTACAATTTATATCTTTCTCTTTCGGTCTATTTTTAGATAGGTAACATACACAGTAAAAAATAAAACGTAATTATAACATTTTTTACATGTCCCAGAAAGTCCACTCTAAATTTTAAGTTAAAATGCTTAAGTTAAAATTTGCGACAAATTAGAAATGTTAATTAATTGACACTATATTTTTATATTTGTTCTTTTGATTTTAAGTATAATGTAATAATAACAGACAAGCTAAGTGCGAGGTTCGTGCTCTTAGCGGTTTCTGCTGATTGGCTAGCATTCGAATAAACAATTATTTCAATTTAAGAGAAATGTTGTTTTGAATATTTTACTGGTTAATATTATAGTTTCTTGTGTAATACATTTAATGTAATTCTTACAAAGTGTATATTTTATTTTGAGTTATACCAACATTTCAATAATTAAAATAAACGCTTATTTTTCAAGTTATATGTTAACACATAATATTAATTATTTTAACTTGAATTATGTGTAATTGAAACATTTGATTTTAGTATATTTAATTATTTTGTATGTCAAAGTTTACGATTATTTGAAGATTTACTTTCACTTTTGTTTATGTTAAAATAATGTTAAGACGTGTTGATTTTTTAAAATAATTGTGTTAGAAGAACTCAAAATAATATTTAATTTTTAAATGACATACATAAAGTGTTAAGTTATCACGTTGACATAAATGTAATACATGAAAATGTTAAGAAAATAACATAGCTGTTGTATGTTAATTTTACTTTGAAATAATGATCAAATCTTATTGGTAACACAAGAAAATTTTAACATACGAACCGATATGTACACACGATTTTTTACTGTGTATAAATACACAGTACAGTTTCTCAAAATTTTTTCGGAAATCTTCAAATTATAGATTTATAGGACCAAAAATACCATGTTACTCTCTTGCTCTCGATGACGTTGCATTTTCTCATTCTAGTCTAGGGCTGCGTTCCAGAATCACGCTCGAGCGTTGTTCTATCTTTGTTACTTACGGAAAGTTGAACAAGGACAGAGCATAGTGCTAAGAGCGTGGTTCTGGAACGCAGTCTAGAGCCGGTATTCATAGTCGGAAATTTAGACCGTCTTAAGTACGATCTTAAGATGTAATGAACCAATTACAGAGCCATCTTAAGACATCTTAAGACATTACTTAAGACGGTCTTGAAATAAGATCCGACTCTGAATACCGCGGCCTAGGAACAGTATATCTTATACCTATATAGGGTTTATATCTGTCTCCGAGTTTCGAATGCACGTTTTTGGGAAACCAATGCAGAAGAAAATAGGTATAAATACAAAGAAACTTTACTTTTCTCTTACCAACAATACATAAATGTTGCGAAATTATTTTTCTTCAAGTAAATAGGGCTATGCCATTTCACTTATTGTTAATATTTCTTTTCAATTTGATGATTTCACATATTTCACGTGTTTATTTATTTGCTAGTTAAATGTAAATAAATTCTGATGCTTGTTATTTGTAAGTCTATGCGCTGTTTGTTAAAGATTGCGTTATTATGCGGAAAATAAATATAAAAAAATATTTATTTATTTTTGCATAATAATGTAAAAAGTAAATTAATTAATAAAAATGAACACATGTATGTAAATATAAAAGAGATGATGTATGCATAAGCTAAACTCAATTTTTTCACAATTTCTGTTCGATAATAATTATCGACTAAATTATCATTAAAATGCTATGTTATTTTATATAGCTTTTCGCGCGCGGGACTTGTCAAAAAGCTGATTTAACGTAATTAAGACAAACATTTCACTTAGGCCTTTAAAGGATCGGTATATATTTCTAAACGTCGAAAGTCTTATCGTTCGTATTATCACTAGCACTAAGTGTATTATTGTTTCCGAGTTCTCTTAATCTCCTGTTAACGTGTTTGTTAATTAATTGTATCGGAAAACAGTTATTTAAAAGGATACCTTTAATAATTTCAATGTTAGAGCTATAAAACTGTTCGTCAGAAAATAAAATTACGCGATTAACAAGACTTCTTATATTTTTGCGAGTAGCTGGAAAAGTAATTAACATATACACGTATCGGCCCGAAACAGTGAGTTTTCGGTACCAATTAGTCAATAACCTATTGCCATTTAATGACTGTTGTGTCCAAGAAATTAATAGATTTATGTACTTTATATAAGGTCTTATGCACTTTTACGCTAAAATTTGTTCGCGCGCACTGATAAAAAAATTGTTGGTATTTACGACTACAATTCCATAGTAAAATAATTATGGTACACTAGGAAAAAAAATTATTGCCTTCAACAAAACTGTTTAGTTAAGACGTTTTTTAACAGCAACCAAATATCTGTTTTCTATAACAAAATATTTAGTTACTTCTGCTAAATGCATTTTTCTGATTTGTTTTGCGGGCTAAATGATTTTGTTCGTAGACTTCACATACAAAAATTAAAGATTTTAGTTATTTACCCGTAAAAACTACTAGTAATGAAATTTTCTTTTACATAAACTAAAATAATGCTCAATAAGTACAATTTTAATTTTCTATGCATTAAAATTTAAACTTTATATACTAACAGAATATTATAATACTTGCAATAAAGCAATTTACATTACCATACGCTTTGTTCTCTATAACAAAATTCATATAGTTAAAGATTTTTGGTTGTTATAACAAAAGCATTACGTTATAAGAACAAAATATAAACAACAAAAATATTTATTTACAGCAACTGAACAGTTTTGTTGGGCATATTTTAACCAAATTATTTTGTCGTTACAAAATTTTGGTTCGTACAACAAAACATTTTTCCTAGTGTAGGGATTACTATTTTATAGTTATTATTGCTATAATATTAGTAAATATAATCTTACACTGAGAAAAAAAATCGTTGCAGGACAACAAAAAAATTATAGTGGTGACAAGTATAAATTATAGTGAAGTTATGATAACTGCAACGATTTTTTTCTCAGTGTAAGGTTAAATTTACTAATATTATAGCAATAATAACTATAAAATAGTAACCCCTACCATAATTATTTTACTACGCAATTGTAGTCCCAAAAATACCAACAATTTTTTTATCAGTGCGTCCCAACGTGTAACTGCAAAGGCATATAAAAAATTGTTTAAAAAATTCCTCCTTTAATTCTACCCAGAATTATGACAAGAACTTAGCAGAAGAGTGGTTCCGTTTTTTTGGCATTTCTATTCTATATTTTTCAAAATTTTTTATATTTTTAAATTTTTATATACATTTTTTATGTTATTTTTGTATTTGTTTTGATATTGTTAAAGATATTAATAGAATATATTTTATATCTTATCTTTTAATACTACATTTTGTAAAAATGAGACAAAAAAAGCAATTTAAAATTTATATTTTCTAGCTTTAGGATTGCTAAATCGTATAATTGCGTCTGCGTCATTATACTTATTTTGAGAGTTTTCGATTAAAATTTTGTAAAAGTTGCCTCACCAGTTGCCATAGATATTGACAGTTAACAATATCCGTTTCACTATTATTATATTGGGAAATATTTCCAGAAAGTTACTTTGAACCAATTTATTTAAAATATTAATTTGGGCATTGCAAGGTGTTTTGTTGTATAGGTATCTGAAAGTGTTGTTTTATATAGATTTATCTCGTCAGATAGTTTAATAACATTTATATCAGAATAATTTGTGTTTTTGTTACAAAGTTTTAATCCTAAAGTTTTGCATTAATTTAAAGTAATATCGGAAACATTTAATAATCTACGGGCGGTATTGAGCCGAGTAGGGGCGGGTTATTGCAAACCGAGCGATCAATTTTTACATGTTTTTGAACACTTCAAAAATTATTGTCGATACTCAATCAAAATTATACGTCCCTCCAAATTTTGCGCCCTACGCTGGAGCATACATTTCGTACTCCCTAGCAACAGCTGCCTAGTAACAGCACTAGTATATATATGTATGTGTGACCAGTGTGACCTTTAAGATCTGGAGTCAGTGAAGAGGGTTTTGACCCCGTCTCTACCTGTCAATAGACAGAATCCGTTACGAAGGTAACAATAGGTAGCGGGTGAAAATCTGCCATTATGGAAAAAGCTACTGTACTTGGAAAAAAAAAACATACACTGAAAGAAAAATTCTTGGTAAACTTGTGAGATGCATTTAGTAATAGTTCTTTTTAAAATATTTGATTATTATTACCGAATATAATAATAATAACAAAACATTTTGTAATAATTATAAACATTTAAAAAAAGCAGATTTTGCGTTTAGTTGAACCAACTAAACTATGTAGTACTTATTATCAAATTGTTTAGTGATAATTAACACACAGTGTGATAATTAGTACTAAATTGTCTTAAAAAGCCTTATCTGATTGGTTTGTTGACAGTTACTCAATTATTTAGTAAGCAATTTGGTTATTTAGTAAATATTACTAAATTTAGTAAGTATTGCTAATTCAGATTATTCTTTACGAAAGCTGTCAGTTTATTGTTCCGATCGTGCTGCATTTGTCTCATGAGCCTGAACCAGTTCATACATGTTCGTCGATCCGAGCATTCGTGCCATACATACTCGTTTATCACTCGCGAAAGTGCATCGTAAAACTCTACAGTTTTCGCGAAAGTACATTGTAAAGTTCTAAAAAATGAGTGAATTAGAAAATTCTCTCTTAATTTGACTTAAACATATCTCATTGATGTGTTATAGGTTAACCTTTTAAAGGTTAACCTTTTAATACCTCAATGAGATGTTTAAGTCCCCAAATTAAGAAAAGATTTTTTAATTCACTCATTTCTTAGAACTTTACAATGTACTTTCGCGAAAACTGTAGTTTTACGATGCATTTTCGCGAGTGATGAACGAGTATGTAGGTACGAATGCTCGGATATATAATATACAAAATTTAATAACTATTAACAAAAAATTTGTTTACATTTAGCAACTCATTTTGTTATAATTATCAGACTTAGTTCGACAATATTTTCTAAACTATTTGATAATTATTAATAAACTATCAGTTTATACTTACCAAATCGTTTGGTTACATTTATTATTACTTGGTAATAATTATCAAACTTTGTCAATATTAACCAAATCATATCAGGTTTTGCTATAATTATCTGTTAACATTAACCAAATTATTTCGTCACATTCACCTATACGTTTAGTTGAAGCTATTTCACCAGGGGGCTTGGTCACATTAACCAAGCCTGGATTATTATAACCAAGTCTTTTTTTCAGTGTAAAACTATAGCAATTACTGTAATATTTACTATAATTTTGTGCACTTTTTTTTGCAAATATAGTAGTCTTTCTGTAATATTTTTCCGTGAGGGTGGTGATTTAAAAAAGTGGTTATAGTAACTGTCGAATAACTGGTAATTTTACATAGAGTATACATGATCTTTTTTATCAATATTGTAGTAATAATGTTGGAAAGTTTTGTGCTGCATGAATGATAACTTATTGGAGTAAAATTATATATATTTTTCTGGTTAAATCAATTCTTTTCTTTATTCTGCATATACAAGTATTAACCGTAGGTTACTGCCCTTGGTTAAGGAGATCCGAGCAGAAACTTTCGTCAGTTAGTATTCAGGTAATAATAGCTTCTTTGCCTTGTGGTGGGGAAAGAATAAAGTTTTAACTTTTCTGAAGTGACAACTGTAGCGCAAATTCGATCGTAGTACAGCGATCGTATAAGTATAGCGAAAGAAAAAGTATCTTATAAAGTGTCTCATAGAGTAGTAACCGCGTTGCATTTTTTTCTTATATAGATTTATAAGTTCGTCTAAATGATTAATTAGATCGATTTTATAACTATTTATTTTTATACCTATATACATATTTATTTTTAAGCAATTAATTTTGGTTCCTCATGGAGGAAGCTTTGTTTTCGTAAACCTCGTATATGGACCTTTGATCGTGTACAAAGCTAGGACTAATCAACCAAATCTTAAAGAATTATATATGAAATAGGGGTAGAAAGCCAACTTATGACGTATAATTTATTGTTATCAAAAATTGTAAAAAGAAATATTAAAAGCATTTTTAATATTAATAACATAATACAATTTTTAAATTTGATAATACCAGACAGAAATATTTGATATTATTAAATATTAATATAAAAATAATATAATTTTAAATATTAAAAATATTAAAAACAATAGTAATGTAACAGTATATAAACACATTAAAAGTAATTAAAAATGAGTAAGAGATTAATATGATATATGTATATATATAATTAATGTCTAATTAACGTCTCTTAGTCTGCGCATCTTTCTTTTATCATATATTATATATATATATATATATATATATATATGGCATAACTATGAAAATAACTTTGTTACAACAAAATATTGGAAAGCCCTCGAGATAAGCTACAAGTTTTACTTTTATTAAACTTTGAAAAGGAAGAGGCTGGCTTTTAATTCGACTCTTGGGTAATTTTCTTTTATGAATGTTTAATAATTATTTCAGAATTGCTAAACTGATTATGAAATACATTTATTAAATATAATAAAATAATACATTATACATAATTTATTTAAATCGTATAAAATTATTAAAACATTAATTAATCTTATCTTTAATAAATATTCACATATTTTAATTTAGGAACATCAACATAATAGATTATAATTACAACGGAATAAGAAGAGATTTGTTTATATATAAGAATTTATTTAAAGGGTTATAGAAGGCCAAAAAAATTAAAAAAAGAAATAAGATCCAAAATAAATATTTTAATAGATAAAGAATACGTGAATTACAGCATGTAAAAATATATAAAGAAAAAAATGTGAAGATTCAAATATTAAAATAGATAATTGTGAAGAACAAATTGAAAGAAAAAAAAAGAATATACAGCTAACACAGAAGAAGAGAAAAAACAGAAAGAAGTTCAAAGGATTAGGAGAATACGACAAAATTCTTCGTACAAAGAAATAGAAAGAGACAGCAATAGGTAAAGAATGAAGCATATACGACAAAATCTGTCATACAAAGAAAGTGAAAGAGAAAGAGAAGCAAACACACAAGATCCGTCGTACAAAGAGAAAGAAAGAGATATGAATATTAAAAAAATAAGATCTGTGAGAGAAGAACAATTATACAGAGAGAACTAGAGAAGGAAAAAAATATAAAACGAATAAAATTAAAACGAAAAGTTGAAATTTGCCGTATAAATGAGCAAATAAAAAACAAAGAAAAAATTAGATTTTTGCATACCGATTCTGAATACAAATAATTGAATAATGAATTAAATAATATTATTAAAAAAAGAAAGTTTTTGGAAGATTCAAAGTTCGTCAAAAAACAACGAAGACAAGATATTGAACGTAAAAGATTGTTAAGGTTAGATAATTTTTTCAAATATAGAGAAAACTATAATACAATAATTATGTTCAGATAAAGATAAAAAATGAAATTAAAGATAATGAATATTATTATTATTCATTGTTAATAAAGTTTAAAAACAGAAAAATTGGACCTGATATAGTTTACGTCTGTTGTGAAAATAATACGCAAATTGATGTAATATTTATATCTGATCGAATATTTAATTACACTGCTGGAGTATACAAAACTTTTTTCTCAGACCATAAACCTATTTTTATTGGATTAAACGAGCAAAGTGAGATACCAATAGCAAGTGTGAAGACTTTATTTGAAGAAGATTTTATTTCTAATAAGGATAATAAATATAATTCAGAAGAACTGTCAATCAACATTAAGGTAGTCCTTTCGCCGACACAGCTAGTCAAGTAACAGTCCGTCATGAGGTAATTGAAAACAAACATATTGACAAACATTACACAACATCCCAATAATTATAATAATATAACATGATTTTACACGCACGATTTAATCGTATTTAATTATTTACTAATTAAAAAAATATCACAATAGTAGTGCGGTTGGACTCGTTTTAGGTTAGGTCAGGCATGACAGTACGGGCTGCGTTCGGAAGCATCTCAAGCATCACTCGGGTGTGCTCCCTTCTCCTTGTAACTTGCTGAGATAGAAGGAGAGGGGAGTGTGCTCGTGTGCGCTCAGGTGACGTTTCCGAACGCAGCCGTCGCAGCCACGAGTAAAGCAATATGCGATTGGATCCACTACTTATTTAACCTCATATATCAGAGCAAAACATTCGGCAAGCCCTTATTTTCAAGGTACGTACGAAATCCGGAAACTTCAGGGAATATTTTAAGACATGAATAATGTATTCATCTGATCGCTAAGTACATGTATTATTCGTTGAAAACCTCGGCCGTGGCGATTTGCATCATTCTATCTTTCTCGTTCATTAGATGTAAACAAGGATAGAATGACAATAGCACGCTCCGCGAACGCACATTTAGATTGACTTATTTCTTGTAAAGTGTCGGTAACCTCACCTGATTTTTCGTACACATGCCCCTTATTACTTTATATTTAACATATATCAAATTTAGGTACCTATCTAATACTTGTTCTCACAAAAGGACTACCTTAAGTCTCCACATACTAGTGAAAAAAATACGAATGTACCAAAAAAATGTATAATATTAGATGATAAAATTGAATAATGATTTCAACATGGATAATCTTATTTATCCACTGCCACAAACAATTGAAGAGAACGTGTTAGAAGAAAATTCGTGGTTAGATGATCGACCTTTAAATGAAATTATGATGATAATAGAAAGATATACTACATTTTCTCGTGTTGATGTTCTTTTCATAATGAATTTACATCGGATTGAACCGATCTTTACTTCCGATGTTCAGATTGTCGGAGGTCAGCATTGCGGTAACCACTGGCACTGTATTTACTATGATGGTTTAATGCTTCATATATATGATAGTTTGTATTTTGATACTCATTCTTATTACGATCTAACATTATTTGAACCAAAATACATTGAAAAACGATACCCTAATCTGGAAAAAAATAATCTAATATTTGAAAAAGTAACCAAGCAACCAGATCTTACGTTGTATGGAATATTTGCAGCAGCATTTGCTGTATCTATAGCACTAGGAGATGATCCATCTAGTAAAAGATATTCGACAAACATGAAAAATATGCGTAGACATTGTATGAAAATTATTAATGAAAAAATTTTACTATCATTCCCCAAAGAATAATAATTTAATTTTTCAAATAAAATATAATATTTTAAAATAATGATCACGACATAAAAAATAATGACAATAATACGGAAAAGGGCACGGAAAAGATATAAATAGATATAAATATAATAGATATAAATGTAATTGATTTATTGAAATAGTCAAGTAAGAGGAAACCGAACCGCCATGTTCGTAGAAAATAACAACCGTGGATTAGGTTTAATGGAGATACCACGTTAAAAAAAACGCGCCTTAAGGGGATGCTGGAGACAGGTCTGTTTTACCGATATATTTTCAGACAAACTAATTTTTTGATTGATTTCACCGAATTAAAAATTTTTTGTCCAGAATTAAAGTATGGACGATAACGAAGACTGCAGACACCATTTGCGTATGAAAAACGAAAAGACATTAGAAAATTACAGTTTTATTTTCGATTCTGCGGTCGACTCATGACAACATTTGCTGCACATAAAAGTTTTAGACTGTGTACGTATACAAAAACCTTGCAGCAGTCTCGGAAATACAATAAAGAAGAATCCTGCGCTTGCAGAAATGAGCTACGAGCTTTAGTATAAGAGAAAAGTTTATTTGAAAATTTCATATGCACATGTTACGCGTCTCCCCGAATTCAGCCAAAAACATACGGATCAGTATAACGGGTAGCCCTAGAGCAGGCGCTCTGTATGTATGTGTAAGAATCGGTGAGCACTTCTTTATCGACGCTGATCGAGTTTGCCTGCGGCTCCGGCATCTCCTTAAACTCTACCTCTTGTGTGGTGTGGAAAAGAGTTCAACTATGAGCAATGTTGTTGCCAACTTGACGGTACGACGCTCATTATGGCGATGTTTGCCGTCGACATTGTGTCGATTGTAAAACTCCATTTGTGCCACTAATTTATTATTTCCTAATTTTATTAATAAAAGCAATTTTTATATATTTAAAAAATTATTTTAAAGTAGAAATAAAAAACTATTGTAATAGTATAACAAATATTAGTCGCAATAAAGATTATTACAATAAAAAAAGTGTGCAAGTAGAAACTTGCACATTGCTTCCTCTTAGTTTTTAAGTGTGCAAGTAGAAACTTGCACGTTGCTTCCTTATAATTTTTAAGTGTATGTACAAATTATAAATTTGAACATTACTTTCTCACCATTTTTAAGTATGCAAATTATTTTGCACGTTGCTTAATCAACATTTCATTTCGCTCATAAAGCTTCCTATGAGGAAGCCAAATTAATAACTATCTACTAATAATTATGCATAAAAAATAGGCTTCCCTAAATAATTAAGCAACGTGCAAATTTATAATTTGCATACTTGAAAATTGTGAGAAAGTAATGTTCAAATTTATAATTTGTACACTTAAAAATTAGAAGGAAGCAATGTGCAAGTTTCTACTTGCACACTTTTTAGTGAAATGATAGTAATATAAATAAAATATTGCGAATGTTAAGTTAAAGAAACATTATACTTATACCATTTTCTCAGATCAAGTAATAAGATAATGAGCATTTACCAAAGTTTGAGGATTGCCGACATACACCGAGGGCCGTACATATCCATGACCTCTTATTCTTGCGAAACGCACATGGTGCGGCTTCGGTAACTAATGGTGGTACGGTGGACGATGTGAATAGCTTAACACATGTGAACGAGCATCGGCTTGGTTCGATTCATAGGGATACACCGTCTGAACTCCCGAAAAATATCGCGTCGATTCCTGGTTCGGTAGTTGTTCCGCGCGATATTGTTCAGTCGGAGATCGTATCCAGTGCTGCGAAACAGACTGATGTTGAACCAGGACGTCGGCAAGTGCTATACTTGCTAACGAGATTGTCACTGTTAAGAACTGAAAAAGAATGATTAAGGAAACTTTATGCAGATTGTTCTTGAACAGATATTCGATATGGCAGAAATTTGTGCCCTAAATTATTTATTTATTTAAAATTAATGGAGAGAGATTACATATTTATCCATTTATTATGGAATATTATTTTATTAGTATAAAAATCGAATTAGAGGAAAAGTAAAATGCAGAAAAGGAATAAACGTTTTATTACGTATTGATTTTTACAAAATTTCTGTCTAACGCTGATGACATATGGCTTTATTATTAAAAAGTTCGGTAATTCTTTACAATAGGGCCCTTTCCGAATTTTGATATTTTCTTGCGGCTCTCTTGGTAAAAACCTTTGTTGTGACTCCGACAGTGATAATCAATCGGGGAAGCCCGAAAAATATGCACCCTATCTATTTTTTTTACCTATTTTTACTTTATTTTTGGTAATTATGCAGTAATAGGGACCACCCTCCGATGACCTTGACCTTGACATATGTTGTCAAGGTCACCCTCCTGAGTGACCTTCGGAAGGTTTTAGCCGTCGCTCGTTATTCGTTAAAAAGTTATTAACAAAAAAAGTTTGGTAAATATAGCAGTTATTTTAAGTATTGAGAGGCATAAACGACCAATATTACGTCTTTTTTTTTAAGTAGAGAATATCTCGTTTCGCGTGAAAGTTGCTGCTTTCTTAGTGCTAGGTTAATGACGCGCTTTAAAAGTATTTAAGGTAGCTACAGCGTTGCAGTGAGTCAAAATAGAGTCTCGAAAAAAAAAATTTTATTAATGTATTAAAAAATGTATATTTGGTATCACCTTGTTCCGTGCAACTTCTAGTTTCCAGAAATGTATAATAACACCATGTAATTAATCCCAGATACAGGTAATGAATTAAAAACGAAGTGTCTTACACGCGGGTACCAACTTCACATTTGTCAAAACGACTGAATAAAAAATCTAAAAAATTGGGTGCAATATAGTCTTAAGTTTCCCAACTATCATAATAATGATAAAAAATGACTTTCTGGAAGTTTTGGGTCATTAATTGTATAAATAACTATAATTTTTATCGCATCGAAATTACGACCGAAACGTGGCAACGTTGCAATATTTCGAGATTGGTAAGACTGCTATAACCACATGTTGACGTGTGTCAAAGCACGTTGAGAGCTTCTGTATTTTGACATTTTCGCCGACATTGAGGTTAGGTGCGGTCCGCGCTGTTGCCAAGTTTTAATGGCCGACTAGCCAGAGCTTCTCTGTTAGCTACATTTTGTTTGCTTTAATATTGAATATCTTTTTATTGCAATGGTAAACTAACGTTTTTTTTTAAATCATTCGTAATAGTTTAATTGATGAGATCTTCTGTTTTCCAAACCTCAATATTTTTTTAAAATACTCGTAAAATCTCGTGAATTACGAGATATTACGAGTATTACGAGATATTACAATTTCTAAATATAGAAATCTCTTGAAAAGGACACAAAACCAGTGTCGAAACGTCGAGTTAAGAATCTTCGATAATAAAGTCAGTTTGGTCAAAAAATATATATCTCTGGTTAATTTTTCACTGACGAAGAAAAGAATTTGTTAATTCAAAATAATACATTCAATTTTATTTATTTATTGGATTCATATTAAGATCTAACATTTTTCTATCGAAAAGGCTGTAACTGTACACACGGCTGCGTCGCATTTGTCCCAATTGCTACAAAGAATTAAAAACAATATCCAGAGATATATATTTTGACCTTAATGGGGCCATCCCCTTCCTAGATACTCTCATCATTAGAAACGGCAATAGACTTTTGACTAATTGGCACAGAAAACCCACGTTCTCGGGTCGATATATATAAATTACTTCTCCAATCATCCACTGAAATACAAAAATAATACAATCACAAGCTTAGTAGACCACGCAATTTTACTTTCCGATAAACAATTCCATAGCTCCAATATTAAAATGGTAAAGGACATCCTTAAGAATAATTGCTTCCCTGACGAGCTGATTGATAAGCAAATTAATAAGAGACTAAAAGAATTAAATCATCGCAATGACATCACCGACTGTAATAATGTAAGCAATACTTTCGACGCCCGCAGATACATCGTTCTTCCTTACATTAAAGGTCTGAGTGAGAATATCCGCCGCACTGTAAACCGATGTGGCTTGGTTGATGTCCTTTACACGATTCCCAATAAGTTAGATTCAATTATAAAACGTGGCAAGGACAAACTCGAAAATATGAAGGAAACAGGTGTCGTCTACAAAATTGAATGTAATGACTGTAACGTTTCCTATATTGGACAAACTTTAAGACATTTGGAGACTCGTGTTAAGGAGCATCTAAGCGACATAAAAAAAGATGTGAATAAACACTCCGTAGTTAGCAAGCACCGATTTACGCACGGGCATAATTTCAAATGGTCCGATACGGAGATTATGCATAGAGAGAGAAATGTGAGGAAGAGAGAGATTGCGGAGATGTTTTATATAAAAAAAGAACAAATAAACACGATTAATTTAAAGAAAGACACTGAAAATCTCAATCCGCTATACGACAGAGTTATAAGAGCTACCTAATCATTTCTCTCTATGTGTATGTTTTTATTTTGTTGACCTTATTTGTATCTCGATGATTAGTTGATCGCCGTCTCTCGATTCGGAACGACGTGTCATCTGTCGGTTCCGTTCGCATTATGATTACGGATCTCTGGACGTTTTTAACAAAGAAATCAACAAAGAATCTTTGACAAAGTTACTAAAACTGCAAGAACTTTACGTATGGCTAAAATAATTCGTAAACAGGATTGGATAGGTAGATATTTCCTTTTAATAGTTCCTTGTGTGACTTTCGTTTCTGTAACAGCGTGCTTGTAATGCCTTCGTTATGTATACTTTTAGAAATTGAATCTTGATAAGGACACAAAACCAGTGTCGAAACGTCGAGTTAAGTGAATGTAAGAATCTTCAATATTAAAGTCAGTTTGGTCAAAATATATATCTCTGGTTAATTTACTCACTGACGAAGAAAACAATTTGTTAATTTAAAAACAATATACTTGTTTGCTATAATTATCAATTAATATTGAAAGAATTACCTCATGATTTAAATATCGATATCTATACTCAATATTGCGCTTTTTCTCAGTGTATGCATTTTTTAGCGTGAAAGCTAATACATCATGCAAAAATTCTTCCGATACCCCATTTATATATGCAAAATTGACAATAATCATTCGGTTATGATCCGTAAAATTTTTATCCCAGAACATTTGCCGTATAAATTTCGGCCACGTATTTGCATTGCCAATGATGTCCTGAATCGCAAGCCACGGATTATTGTTTAATTGCTGGACTGAGTATGCCATTGTAAGATTAAGATGTGCATGTTGTAAATGACAAGATATTTATTTAAGTAAGACGCGTCACGATACACTGGCTACCCGACACCCGACCCGAATCCTGATGATTCTCTCGATTACATCTTCTATAACCACATCAATTGTTATTTTCTAGTTATTTATAGCGTGGCGTTCAGCTGCACCTGACTCCTTAACATTTTATCCTTATTGTTGAAATCAATCCCAGACAGCACCATGTCCAAAATCGGGACATAAGACGTCTTTTAGCCATCCTGTAGTAAGACGTCTAAAAGATGTCTAAAAGACGTCTTTTAGACGTTTTATGTCCCGCTTTTGGACAAGTGTGTGCTGTATGGGAATAAAAGTAATAATAGCAAATATGTAATATTTGAAGAAGGATAAATATCTTATAACAATTAAGTTATTTAAGGTTAAATAGAGATTAACGCAAAAGAAGTATTTTGGGCCAGTAATCCAAGATAGTTATTGTTTCTAAATATATATTATCATGTAAATAAATATCAATAATGCAGTCCAACTTTTCTAATGAGGTCATCTTCAGTGCGCGTACAAAGAATAAATTCGAGCCGTTATTAATTATGTAATTATGAAAATTTGGATATATGTGCAACGCTTATAATTTTCTTGTCAATGTGATAAAAGCTTCTTTTTTTTTACTAAACTGCTAAACCGATTGAATCTCGAGAAGTAAAGTTTGAAATTGTACTTTTATTCCTCAAGACTTTCATGTAAAATTGTATTGTGATTATTCAAAAAACTGGAAGCAAAAACGGCTAGTTGCGCTTTTTATGTGTGTACCTTATAGATATTCTTAGATATAAAGAAAAGTTTTTTCTTTTACCTAAATAATTTTTCTTTTCACCTAAAGTCATCCACACAAGGTATATCTATAAAATTTATTTTCTGTACGGAATTGACTGTTTCGGTTTTCAGTTTTTTGAAAAATTACGATACAATTTGATGTGGTAGTTTTGGAAAATAAGGATACAGTTCCAAACTTTACTTCTCGAGACTCAATTAACGGATTGTTGAAACAAAATTGCTCTTCTACATCAACAAGAAAATTGTAAGCGTTGCGCATATATTTCAAATTTTGTTCATATTTATATAATAAATATAATTATAATAACGGTTTATGTCTCAAATTATCATTTGTTTCTTGTCTGCGAACTGAAGATGACCTTATTACAATTCGAAACGTTTTACACTATTGACCATATTATTAATATTCATGACTTAGATAAAAATATATATTTAGAAATAACAAATAGATTGGTTCACATTATTAGCTCAAATATATATATTACTAGTTTTTTCGCCCGCGCTTCGCGCGGGCTCAAAATCTATTCCCCTCTCCCCAAACTCACCCATTAATTAGGAGCACCAATAGAACCCCATAAAACCCCCAATTTTTAACCCCATAGTAGCCATCCCCATAAAATTAGTAATCTTTTGGTACCAGTTTTATCAAAATCATCAACAAAAAATTAGAAAAATTTTGGCACCGGTTTCAAGAAAATCAATCCATTAATAAAAAATTATCCATTAATGAAAAATTAAACTTATCATCCAAAAATTAAAAAAATTTTGGCACTGGTTTCAAGAAAATCGGTCAATTAATACTTATTATTTCTCAAAATTTGATTAATTTCTAAACCGGTTTCCAAAAAATCGGTAACAAAAAATTATCCATAAAAATTATCCATAAAAAAATTCAGCTTGATATCTCAAAGTTTGCGGAAATTGAAGCAATCACGTAGGGGAAACCGGGGCTAAACAGTCCGTTTTTTTTTGGTGCCGATTTTTAACAACAGAATAAATAATTGTAGTTAAATGTGGTATACCACTGTAAAGAGTGAACCTTTAGCTACAAAATTTATATAGGAAATTTTTGTCTACGTCGCTTTGTTTAACCGGTATAGAGCAAAAACGACAACGGTGGAAAAATTAAAATATCAAAAATGCCGGGGTATAACAGTCTGCACTGCATTTTCAATACATATACGTACATCTAATCCTAAAAAATAATAGGATACATGCAATAATTGTTTTTTAAGAGAAAAATATAAAAATTTATTTAAAATTTTTATGCGAAACATTATTAAAAAATAGTTACGAGGGTTCCTCTTTCCACAGAAGTCACTCGCCCGACTTGTTTCACTCCTCGACGTCCGATGACTCTATTCGGTGTCTGAACGGTTGTAATTCCCGTCTCATCCATATTCCATATGCAGTGAGCCCGAAAATGCCTTGGAAATGCACCCGGACTGCTTACTGACCGATTAGCCCCAAACACAAGTTTACGGTTTGATCGCCCACGAAATATTAGACATCAACGATAATGAAAAAACTACACTGGATTCGTGTTCAGCATGCATTACTCTTTATAATCACGTACCTCGAGATTTGGAGAGCAAATATTATTGCAGATATTACAAAATTTCCACGCGCAGAAAATGTAACTTTTACCTTTCAAAAACACGTTTGCCCTCGTAAAAATCATAACACGGCAGGTAACCTGCCGAAACTCCGTTGGTCACATGGGTACTATAAGCAGCGTTTACAATGTTAATAGCGAGTTCGCACAATATACAGGTTCCGAGATATTTGATTAGACGTATTTACCCCGTAGACGTTTTAGCCCCGGTCTCCCCTACATTTTTTTTTAAACAGAAATCGGAAACCCTTTTACTATTAGTAATTTTTCTAATTCTATTACATTCTTTAGTTCTTTCTACCTCTATCTATATATATAAGTACCTAACGTCTGTATGTCTGTTTGTCTGACCGCGAACAATTGTTATTTCCCGAGAAATTGGAAAAATTTCGTAACCGGTTCTGTTATATTTTTTAGTTCTTTCTATCCCTATTTCATATACAATTCTTTAAGATTCGGTCAATTATTTCCCGAAAAATTGGAAAAATTTCGGAACCGGTTTCCAAAAAGATCGGTAACGAAAAATTATACACATCATGGCAATCCCCGGAAAATTCTACCCCTATTTCATACACTTTTGGTAAAAATTCGGTCCACTAACAAATAAGTAGTTCGCGGTCAGACAGACAGACAGAAGACGCGGTACTTATATATGGGCAATTCCACGTCAAATCAGACAAGATTTGACCTCGTATTTTTTAAATCGATTGAAACTTTTTTTTACATAAAATATACATAAAATAAGCAGATACGTATTTTTTTGTTTGTCCGAAAAATTTTTTTTACAAAAGTTATAAACAATACAATTTTTGTCAAAAATGAAGAAGTCGTCTACTTTACAAATTAATATCTCTGGTTATATTTGTCGTAGAAAAATATTCAAAAAAGCATTTTAAAGCTAAGAAGGCAATCTTTGAAAAAAAAAATAGTTCAAGTTACAAGATATTGCAAATTCCAATTGTTATAAGCAATTGAAATGTTTAATTAATTTTTTCACTAAAAAGTACCTTTTTAAAAATTTTTTAAATAATGCTATCTTATTCTTTATTTCATTCTGAAAGTAGGGGAGACCGGGGCTAAGCCGACACTATTTTTTCAAAGGCAATTTTTAATATTTAATTAAAATTTTTAGGCAAATTCAATGGTACATATTTAAAGAGTGTTTCTTCAGGTACAAAATTGATTCAGAAAGTTTTGCTGTACGTCGCTTTGTTTTGCCGCCAGGAAAGGAAAAGTGACGCGAAGACAAATTTTCGAATTGAAAAATGCCGGGGCAAACTCGACACCCCGCCGGGGCAAACTCAACACTTTGTCTGATCGACACAATTTGATCTGGAACTTATTTTTTACTGTCTGAAAATGAAAATACATTGTTTATTGTGTATTTAAAAAGTACAAAAATTCGGAATAAAGTAGCTAGAACAATCATTTAAAATAATGAAAACAAAAATTGTTGAACTTTCAATTATCTTCATCTAAACTCATGTCTGAAAAACAATTAATGCAGGTAAACTCGCGATCGGACGTGCGCATACATTTGTCATGAGCCATACGGCTGCATGACAAGCATCGTTTGTTACTGGGAGCCGACGAAACGGCGTGGTGTTGACTTTGCCCCGGACGTCGTTTTTCACTTTTGTCACTTCAAAAACATGAAAATTTTGAAAATATGCAAAAACAATTATCGGATTCATATAGAGCATCAAACTTTCCATCAAAATCACTTACCGGTAGATTCGCAAGAGTAAAGCTCGATGAAAGAGTAGACATTTTCGAGAGATCAGAAAAATTACTTTTCACTATCAAAAACGCTTATGTCGCGTTAAAAATTACACTATAACTCAGAATGTTACCAAATTCCGTTGATAATACTGGCACATAAAGACGCATTTACAGTAAGAAAGGCAAGTTTCTACGATAGATTTAAATTGGCAAAAAGCCTAGTGTCAAGTTTGCTCCGTTGTCGGCTTAGCCCCGGTCTCCCCTACACATATTTTTCTTTTTATGGAGAAACGATGGATTCTACTTTTTATACAATTTTAATGACTGAGGCGCCGCGCCGCGCCGCGTCGCACTGTGCACGCGTCTCTAGTTCGACCAAGTAGCGCGGCGCATCGATGCCGTCGATTATTTCGCCACCTGTATTTTCGCGGCGCCTCAGTCATTAAAATTATATAAAAAATAGAATCCATCGTTTCTCCATAAAAAGAAAAATATGTGTACTTTCAGAATGAAATAAAGAATAAGATAGCATTATTTTAAAAATTTTTTAAAAGGTACTTTTTAGTGAAAAAATTAATTAAACATTTCAATTGCTTATAACAATTGAAATTTGCAATTTCTTGTAACTTAAACTATTTTTTTTCAAAGATTGCCTTCTTAGCTTTAAAATGCTTTTTTGACTATTTCTCTACGACAAATATAACCAGAGATATTAATTTGTAAAGTAGACGACTTCTTCATTTTTGACGAAAATTGTATTGTTTATAACTTTTGTAAAAAAAATTTTTTGGACAAACAAAAAAATATGTATCTGCTTATTTTATGTATATTTTATGTAAAAAAAGTTTCAATCGATTTAAAAAATACGAGGTCAAATCTTGTCCGATTTGACGTGGAATTGCCCATATATAGATCCGAACTGGTTTCCAGTGGCAATTAAACCCATCCTCCCTCCTTAATAAAATGTTTGAACCGAAAAATTGGAAAAATTTTTGAACCGATTTCCAAAAAAATTGTTAACGAAAAATTATACACTTTATAGCATTCCCCAAGAAATTCTACCCCTACTTCATATACAA
>NW_027249832.1:0-69611 GCF_030848795.1 Temnothorax nylanderi
TATGAAACAGGCAGGAATAAAGCAGCGAAGAGCTGGATACTGAAGTGTCCAATAAACCGGCGAAGTACAATTCCAAAAACTATAGTATAACTAAGAACTAACGCAACTTAACTAGTAATATAATCAGTGTAACTAACAACTAACGCAACTTAATTAATTATAAGAAATATGTGTTTGTTCCGCCAATAATAAATAACAAAAGGTGCGTATATTTAATCGACTATAATTGGCCAAAATTTTCACAATTACACGACGTTTCGACCCAAGCTTCGGGTCCTTCTCAAGTAATCTAACAACAAACAATTATAAAAATCGCAGCGTCAATACAGCGGGTCAAAACATGTACGGAATTTAAATCGTGAGTAACACTTAAAAATACCTGATGAGGAAAACGTGCCATTATCAAACAATTCTCAGTCAACAAGTCGTGAAATTTTGATAGAAAAGTCACAGAGTGCTATAAAATAAATTTGTCAGTAAGTTGTCAAAAAAGTAAAAAGGAACACGAACAAAGAAAAAACTTAGTTACACAGAGAAAGTTTTCCAAAGGCACCGGTTCGTATCATGCTCGTTGAGTTAACGAAGTATCGTCAGAACGGCACAGCAATTACATGTTTATGCGATGGAAGTCGGAAACGAACTGAACATATCGCGTCATGTAGTTGAGAACAGATCGAAAGGTAGACGGAGCGGGTGACCCCAATACAAATTATAAACAAGAGATGACGTTGTCATAAATAGGGTTTAAGTTGTCCGTATCTTTCTGTAAATTAATGGTATCGGAATATTTTTTGATGAGAAACATTTCAGCGATTTCTCTTTTTTTAGTATTTTTTTCTTTATGAAGTATTTCAACTTCAGACCATTTAAATTCGTGGCCGAGAGAAACGCGGTGCTTGCTGACCACAGAATGCTGATGATCAATCTTTTTTATATCATTGAAATGTTCCGTGACGCGAGTTTTCAAGTATCGCTTCGTTTGACCAATATAGGAAGCACAACAATCGTTACAGTTGATTCTATAAACCACCTCAGTAGACTGGTTTTTATCGAGACGATCCTTGCCCTTTTTTATGATGGTATCTAATTTTTTGGGGACAGTATAAACTGTAGTAATACCAACATTACTGAGTGTGCGACTTATAGTCCCGCCAAGATCTTTAACATATGGTTTAACATATGGACGCAACGTCGAGGATCAAATTGAACCGGCGAGCTAGCAATATCTGGTTTGTGTCGCAGCTGCTTAATTCTATTGTTGATGTGCTTATTAATGAGATCCATTGGGAAGGAGTTATTCACCAAAATTTTTTTGACTAAATTGATGTTTGAATCATGGTAGCGAGCATCAGACAATAGAACAGCATGATCGACTAAGCTTGTAATTGTATTCACTTTATATTTCAATGGATGGCTAGAGAAATAATTCGTGTAACGGCCGGAAAACGTTGGTTTTCTATACCAATTCGAGGTCAATCTATTTCCATCGCGGATGACTATCGTGTCGAGAAACATTTCCAACATAAACATTCCTGATAACATAACTCACATCTTAAGTTTGGGTGATAATTTTGGTATTCCTGTCACCAACCGCGATAAAAAAGGACCGTCTACTTACTACCATAGACACCATAAAAAACTTTGAAACCAGCAGTTATAAAATGCCTCCAGCCGCTATAAATACGATACGTAGCTCGATCGCGAACTCCTTAAAATTGTTTTTAAATAAGAACATCCATGTTGAATACATAGACCGCTACATCTTAAGAGAGTTCAGTAATTGCCAAAGATTTTTGCGTAATAATCCTGATATTTTTGTCACGAAGGCCGACAAAGGTCAGATAACTGTCATTATGGATAGAACTGATTATAACAATAGAATGATTGATCTACTTAATGATGAATCAACGTACAACAAATTAAAGAATAATCCTAATAAAAAACTAAGTACAAGGCTCAATCAATTAGTTAAATCTTGGCATGACAACGACATCATTGACTACTCTACTTACTGCCAGTTAAGGTGCACCAATGGCAATCTTCCTCGATGCTATGGACTGCCAAAGGTCCATAAAGCTGGCTTTCCTTTACGTATTATAGTCTCGTCCGTTGGGAGTCCGCTATACAATATAGCTAGTTACTTACACGCGATTTTGGACGAGCTGTTACCGAAGCCTAAATCTTACATTAAGGACAGCTGGTCGTTCGTGCAAACCATTAGGGATATAACTATAAATGCTGATCATGTCCTAGCTTCCTTTGATGTCACTTCACTTTTTACGAACATCCCAAAGGAACTAGTTCTTCAAGGCATTGAAAAACGTTGGCATCTCATTTCACCTCACACTAAATTCTCCCTACCTCAATTTCTTCACGCCGTGGAATGGGTACTGACCTCTACCAGCTTTTGTTTCAATGGACAGTATTATGAGCAAGTTTTTGGCAGTCCAATGGGGTCTCCATTCTCTCCCAAGGCGGCTGACATTGTAATGGAGGATTTGGAGACCCATTGCCTTGGTGCTCTTGACTTTGACCTTCCTTTTTATTGTAGGTATGTAGACGATAGTTTTGCTATAATTCCGATGTCAAGACTAAATGACATACTTGATGTGTTCAATAGTTACCACCCGCGATTAAATTTCACATATGAACTAGAAAACAACGATGGCCTCCCGTTTCTCGACACGATAGTCATCCGCGATGGAAATAGATTGACCTCGAATTGGTATAGAAAACCAACGTTTTCCGGCCGTTACACGAATTATTTCTCTAGCCATCCATTGAAATATAAAGTGAATACAATTACAAGCTTAGTCGATCATGCTGTTCTATTGTCTGATGCTCGCTACCATGATTCAAACATCAATTTAGTCAAAAAAATTTTGGTGAATAACTCCTTCCCAATGGATCTCATTAATAAGCACATCAACAATAGAATTAAGCAGCTGCGACACAAACCAGATATTGCTAGCTCGCCGGTTCAATTTGATCCTCGACGTTGCGTCCATATGTTAAACCATATGTTAAAGATCTTGGCGGGACTATAAGTCGCACACTCAGTAATGTTGGTATTACTACAGTTTATACTGTCCCCAAAAAATTAGATACCATCATAAAAAAGGGCAAGGATCGTCTCGATAAAAACCAGTCTACTGAGGTGGTTTATAGAATCAACTGTAACGATTGTTGTGCTTCCTATATTGGTCAAACGAAGCGATACTTGAAAACTCGCGTCACGGAACATTTCAATGATATAAAAAAGATTGATCATCAGCATTCTGTGGTCAGCAAGCACCGCGTTTCTCTCGGCCACGAATTTAAATGGTCTGAAGTTGAAATACTTCATAAAGAAAAAAATACTAAAAAAAGAGAAATCGCTGAAATGTTTCTCATCAAAAAATATTCCGATACCATTAATTTACAGAAAGATACGGACAACTTAAACCCTATTTATGACAACGTCATCTCTTGTTTATAATTTGTATTGGGGTCACCCGCTCCGTCTACCTTTCGATCTGTTCTCAACTACATGACGCGATATGTTCAGTTCGTTTCCGACTTCCATCGCATAAACATGTAATTGCTGTGCCGTTCTGACGATACTTCGTTAACTCAACGAGCATGATACGAACCGGTGCCTTTGGAAAACTTTCTCTGTGTAACTAAGTTTTTTCTTTGTTCGTGTTCCTTTTTACTTTTTTGACAACTTACTGACAAATTTATTTTATAGCACTCTGTGACTTTTCTATCAAAATTTCACGACTTGTTGACTGAGAATTGTTTGATAATGGCACGTTTTCCTCATCAGGTATTTTTAAGTGTTACTCACGATTTAAATTCCGTACATGTTTTGACCCGCTGTATTGACGCTGCGATTTTTATAATTGTTTGTTGTTAGATTACTTGAGAAGGACCCGAAGCTTGGGTCGAAACGTCGTGTAATTGTGAAAATTTTGGCCAATTATAGTCGATTAAATATACGCACCTTTTGTTAATTAATTATATATACAGTATAATTATGTAGTAAAGAAACAACAACAATAAACAAGAAGTACAGGAGAAACAGAAGACGTGAGTAAGAATGTTACCCTGTTTCCCGAGCAAGCAAAAATGCTTTAAGATGATTCTTAAAGGTAGGAAATGAGGAAATAGAGGTGATGTTAACAGGAAGTGAGTGCTAGAAATAAATAGAAGAAAGATGAAAGGAGTTTCTGTAGGTGGTTGTTCTATAAGAAGGAATATGAAATGTATGAGACGCAGAAAGAATGCGGTCAGATCTCCTCAACAACGGATCAAGCAACGTGAAATTTTCACTCAAGTAAGAAGGGGAGCACATGTGAAGTATGCGAAACATTTGACAACCAAGAAAATATAGTCTTCTATTTTCAACTAAAAGCCATCTTAATTGGCGTCTATGCGGAGTAATATGTTCATCTCTCTTAAGATCAAAGATAAAGCGAATGCAACAATTGACAAGTCTTTGTAATAAGGTATTCAACTCTCCACTTAAACCATGATAGACTAAGCAGCAGTAATCAATGTGTGGCATAATTAGAGCTAATATCAGCCTTATCCTTAACCTCGTAGAAAGAGAATTTTTGTTAAACTTAAGTTTATGCAAAGAATAATGAACTTTTTGAGAGATGTGTAAAATGTGTTTCCTCCAAGACAGATTAGACGTAAAAATTACACCCAAATTCCTGGCATCATTAACAAAGGGTAAGGGTGTGTGGTTTACAATAATAGGTGGTAAGCAATGGAAGTCAATATCATTGACATAGGAATGACTACCAAAAATTAATACCTTTGATTTCGCAGGATTAAGTTTAAGACCATTCAAATTTGCATAGTCAAAAATAGCATTCGCATCTCTAGAAATCATTTCAAGACCATGGAGAATGTCAGCACGAGAACATTGGAGATATATTTGTATATCATCAGCAAAGAGCATATGATACACAAACGACAGAAAACCACCAATATCGTTAATATTCAGTGCAAACAGAAGAGGACCAAGTACAGAGCCTTGAGGGACACCGGACGATGAGAGAGGGAGAGAGAGGGAGAGAGAGGGAGAAAGAGGGAGAGAGAGGGAGAGATGGAGAGAGAGGGAGAGAGGGAGAGAGAGGGAGAGAGAGGGAGAGAGAGGGAGAGAGAGGGAGAGAGAGAGGGAGAGAGAAAGAGAGAGAGAGAGAGAGAGAGAGAGAGACTATTTGCGTGTCTTATTACATATGTCCTCCGGGGCGAAGCCCGGGTAACCAGCTAGTATAAATATATAAAAAAACAATTTTTAAGATGTTGTTTTTCAAATATTTAAAAAAACTTTTCAAATGTAAAAAAAATATTTATTCAAATCTTAAATTAACGTTTTTCAAACGTTAAAAAAACATTTTGGAACACGTTAAAATAGATGTTTTTGTAACATAAAAAAAAACATTTTCTCAAACGTTAAAATAAACATTTTCAAACATTAAAAAAATGTCTTTTTAAACGTAAAAATAAACGTTTTTTTGACATTAAAAAACCTTTCTTAAACGTTAAAATAAACGTTTTTAAACACTAAAAAAATGTCTTCTTAAACGTTAAAATAAACATTTTTTAAACATTAAAAAAATGTTTCTTTAAATGTTAAAATAAATGTTTTTTCAATGAAAAAAAGGTCTTAACCTATTATTTTTAACATTTTTAAAAATGGTTTCAAAAATGTTTTCCAAATGTTTTTAAAAATATTGCTGATTGGGCTAGCGTCCGAGAGGGAGGATCGACGTGAGGAGTCCGGTTCAGCGAGCGGAGCCCTTAAGAGATTCTCATTGGGACGCCATATTTGTTACTTTCATTTGAGGGTTCATATTTTTAGGGTTTATACCGTCATTTTTAAGGATTAACCATTAGTTGAAGGTTAACTATCACTTGAAGGTTAACCATCATCCAAAGAAAAACCCTTAAAGTTGGGTGTGATTTCGGACCGCCAATTAACCTTCAAATGATGGTTAACCTTCAATTGGCGGTCCGAAATCACATCCAACTTTAAGGGTTTTTCTATGGTGTTTTTTTAACGGTTAACACCAAAAGTTGAGTGTATTTTTTCATAAGAGAGGGGCTGGATTCTTGAATTTATTCGCAAGAGAAAGGTATGCGCAAATTCTACTCTTACAGAAAAGTTGCAAGTTGATCGCATGGCTTTTAGTTAATCAACTTGCAACTTTTCTATAAGAGCAGAATTTCCGCATACGTTTTTCTTGCGAATAAATTCAAGGATCCAGCCCCAGGTGCGTGCGCGCTGTGCCTTAAAAGCCTCATTAAGAACATATAAAGGTCTTATTTGAATTTAATTAAATTTAAATTAGATTTAGAACTTATTAAGAACATATAAAGGTCTTATTTGAATTTAACATATTAAGAACATATAAAAATCCTATTTGAATTTAATTAAATTTGAATAAATTTCACTACTTATTAATTTCATATATGGTTTCAATAAGATTAATATTTAAATTGAATATATTAGCTAATTAAATCCTTATTAAGCCAAATTAAATACGAATATTTTGATGATGAAATGATACTATAAGAAGTACGTATATATACTTTGTATACTACGAAACATACGTACGAGTATACTGCACGTCAATTAAGAATATACGACATGTATTCATATGTTCAAGATTTTTAATCGAAATGTATATCGGCATTTCTTCTTATATTCTTAATTAAGTTTTATATATAGAACAAATATGAGCCATATTAATGCAGTTATTCAGCATTAATTTGAATCAAATAAAATTTAAATGGAGATTTTATAAAGGTCCATATATAGAAGAGGTAAAAGAATTTTGCTACTTAGGATACATATTCCAAAGAAACGGCGGACAAGAAGCGCATATAAAGGAGAGAGTAAGAAAATCCACAGTAGCGATGAGGCAAGTATGGGGTATAGGAAAAAGAATTTTTGGAGGAGACTGGAGAAGAAGAATGAAACTCTTTGACTCGCTGGTGGCAAGTGTGGCGATGTATGGAGCAGAAATATGGGGATGGAAGGAAAGAAAGAGTATAGAAAGGATACAAGAGAGATTTATAAGATGGACATTAGCATTGGACTGGTGCACGCCCGGTTATATGATAAGAGAAGAAACTAAAAGAGTTATGATGAGAACAAAAGCGGCAAAAAGGGCAATGGCATATGAAGAAAAATTAGAAAACGGAGGGGGAAACGAAATAGCAAGAGCATGCTGGAAGGAAATAAAGAAAGACGTCAGAAAAGAAAAGTCAAAATGGGAAATAGAACGTAGAAAGTTTTACGAGTGTAGAGGATATGCAGCGGAAGAGATAGAAAAGAAGAGAGAAGAAGGATGGAGCAGTATAGAAGAGATAGAGCGCAGAGATAGAGATATACAAATACAGGAGATAGATGAAAGGGTAAAAGAGTCAAAGTACAATAGATGGTACAAAGAGATAGTGGAAATCGGAAGACCTGAGTATTTGGAAAGAAGAGGAAAGGAAAAATCGATGACAAGGATAGCAAGATTCAGACTAGGTAACGAGATGCGTAGCGGAAGACACTGGGAATCAGATGAAAAAAGAAGATGCAGAGTATGTGAAGCAGAGGAAGAAACCTGGGAACATACACCGGAGAGATGCGCGAGGGAGGAAAGTGATGACATGGGGGAAGGAATAGGGGAGAGAGTAAGAAAAATTTTAAATGGCAAGGGAGAGGGAGAGAGATGGATGGTGAAGTTGGAGGAAAGAAGAGAAACACGAAATGTAGAGACAAAAGACTGTTAAAGTAATAATATTCTATTTTGTTTGTTAATTATAAAGTTTATATGTATATATGTATGATTGTAACCCATTTCAAACCGAAAGGCAGAAATAAAGCATTCTAATTCTAAATTCTATTAAGATTCATATAAAGTTCATATTTAACTCTTTTCCGCGGGTTGTTACCGTTTTTCCGTGTATCTGATTAGCTGTCGAGTTTGCGCGGCGAGTTTCGCGATGCTGATGATGCAGTGAGCTGTGACGGATGATGACAGGATAACGGCTTGCATCTTGTGGGGTTAGTACGCGAGGTTAGTGGGATTATATATATATATATATATATATGTTTATGCACTTTATTTAAAAAAAAATTAATTACTACATTCTTCATTATATATATTTTTAAAAAACACAAAGTTAAAGAAGATATAGAGAAGAAAGTAAGGGAAAGTGGAAAGTTTTGTTAAAGAAAAAGTAAGGAGACAACAGAAAGATAAGGGTAGAAAGATAGAAAAAATTAGGTATAGAAGAGAGAACGAAAGAGAAGAGAAGAAGGAACGGTAAAGAGAAAGGTATATATTATAAAAATAGATATTTATTATATTACAAAAATATATCTATCATAATTATATATTTTAAAATTATAACCTTGGTTAAATAGAGTAGTAGAAATACAGTCTTATGGATATAATTAGATCATGTTAAATACTTATTTAATATAGTTATCAACTAAAATTTAAAAACTTACCTCGTGATTTAAATAAAAAAGTCTATCTAGCAGACAGCAGTTTGATGTAGGGGAGACCGGGGCTAAAACGTCTACGGGGTAAATACGTCTAATCAAATATCTCGGAACCTGTATATTGTGCGAACTCGCTTTTAACATTGTAAACGCTGCTTATAGTACCCATGTGACCAACGGAGTTTCGGCAGGTTACCTGCCGTGTTATGATTTTTACGAGGGCAAACGTGTTTTCGGAAGGTGAAAGTTACATTTTCTGCGCGTGGAAATTTTGTATATCTGCAATAATATTTGCTCTCCAAATCTCGAGGTACGTGATTATAAAGAGTAATGCATGCTGAACACGAATCCAGTGTAGTTTTTTCATTATCGTTGATGTCTAATATTTCGTGGGCGATCAAACCTGAAACTTGTGTTTGGGGCTAATCGGTCAGTAAGCAGTCCGGGTGCATTTCCAAGACATTTTCGGGCTCACTGCATATGAAATATGGATGAGACGGGAATTACAACCGTTCAGACACCGAATAGAGTCATCGGACGTCGAGGAGTAAAACAAGTCGGGCGAGTGACTTCTGCGGAAAGAGGAACCCTCGTAACTATTTTTTAATAATGTTTCGCATAAAAATTTTAAATAAATTTTTATATTTTTCTCTTAAAAAACAATTATTAAAATGTATCCTATTATTTTTTAGGATTAGATGTACGTATATGTATCGAAAATGCAGTGCAGACTGTTATACCCCGGCATTTTTGAGATTTCAATTTTTCCACCGTTGTCGTTTTTGCTCTATACTGGTTAAACAAAGCGACATAGACAAAAATTTCCTATATAAATTTTGTAGCTAACTCTTTACAGTGGTATACCACATTTAACTACAATTATTTATTTTGTTGTTAAAAATCGGCACCGAAAAAAAACGGACTGTTTAGCCCCGGTCTTCCCTACTTTTAGTTAAAATAAATACTCTGTATTTCTACTATTCTCTGCTTTAACCGAGATTATAATTCTAAAATATATAATTATGTGGAAGTAATAGGAGGATATAATTTACTAATTATTTTAAAAAATTCAGGAATACGTTTAATATGATCAAATTATATCCGTAAATGATCATTTTCTTACTTTATACCAACATCATAACATTTTAAATATTAATTATAAACAAACGGAACATGAGCGACAATTTTTTCTTCTCAAAACCTTTTTTACAACTCAAAATACACCAAATTTTAAATTTTTAGAAGGGTGGGGGCGTTATATTCAAGATTTACCCAAAAATATTTAAATTTATAAATTAGTTAATTTATGTCACATTTTTATATACTTTTAAAAATTTATGTGTTTTGTATCTCGTGCTTGGTACGAAAGTTAAAGAAAATAAAGAAGAGAGAAAGGAGAAGAGGAGAATTTTGTTGAATAGAAAGTGAAAAGACCACAGAAAAGTTATAGAAATAGAAAGAGAGAAAGATATAGAGATAGAAAAAGAAGAAAAAAAGAGACGAGAAGGAACAATAAAAAGAAAGGTATATATTATAAAAATATTTATTATATTACAAATATATTTAAATTTATATATTAGTTAACTTCTTTATATGTATATACTACCGCTCATTAATTTCCATATACACTCACAGATTCGTTGATTTCTCTGTAAAGGATGAACATCATGATACGTGTTTTGTACAGAAATAAATGCACTTGCTGTTATAAACATTTCACTTGTATGCATCGCATTTTTATATATTATTTATATAAAAATCCTTGAAAACTGTAGTTTTCGAAAAAACAGGGCTAACAGCCGGATAATGTCTGATCCCTGAAAATAAAGAAAATACACGCGCAAGGTCAGGTTAGATTACTTTGCGCGCGTATTTTCTTTATTCCAGGAATCAGACACTATCTGGCTGTTAGCCCAGTTTTTTCGAAAATTACAGTTTTCAAGGATTTTTATATAAATAATATATAAAAATACAATGCATGCAAGTGTTGAAAATGTTTATAACAGCAAATGCATTCATTTCTGTACAAAACACACGTATCATGTTCATCCTTTACAGAAAAATTAACAAATCTAGGGGTATATTGAAATTAATGAGCGGTAGTGTATACGTTTAAAAATTCATGTGTTTTATATCTCGTGCTTAAGGTACGAAAGTTATAGAAAATGAAGAGAAAAAGAAGAAGAGAAAAATTTGGTTGAATAGAAAGTGAGAAAATGACAGAAAGATAGAGATAGAAAAAGAGAAAGGTAGAGATAGAGAAGGAAGAAAGAAAAAAAAAGAAGAGAAGAAACAATGAAGGTATAGGGGAGACCGGGGCAAACTTGACACTAGGCTTTTTGCCGATTTAAATCTATCGTAGAAACTTGCCTTTTCTACTGTAAATGCGTCTTTATGTGCCAGTATTATCAACGGAATTTGGTAACATTCTGAGTTATGGTGTAATTTTTAGCGCGACATAAGCGTTTTTGATAGTAAAAGGTAATTTTTCTGATCTCTCAAAAATTTCTACTCTTTCATCGAGCTTTACTCTTGCGAATCTACCGGTAAGTGATTTTGATAGAAAATTCGATGCTTTATACGAATCCGATAATAGTTTTTGCATATTTTCAAAATTTTTATATTTTTGGAGTAACAAAAGTGAAAACGACATTCGGGGCGAAGTCGACACCACGCCGTTTTATCGGCTCCCAATAACAAACGATGCTTGTCATGCAGCTATATGGCCCATGACAAATGTGTGCGCACGTCTAATCGCGAATTTACTTGCATAAATTGTTTTTCAGACATGAGTTTAGATGAAAATAATTGAATGTTCAACAATTTTTGTTCTCATTATTTCCAATGATTGTTTTACTTAATTCCAAATTTTTGTACTTTCTAAATACACGATAAACAATGTATTAGTTTCAGACAATAAAAAATAAGTTCCAGATCAAACTGTGTCAATCAGGCAAAGTGTCGAGTTTGCCACGGCATTTTTCAATTTGAAAATTTGTCTTCACGTCACTTTTCCTTTCCTGGGGCAAAACTAAGCGACGTACAGCAAAATTTCCTTAAGCAATTTTATACCTGAAGGAACACTCTTTAAATGTGTACCATTAAATTTGCTTGAAAATTTTAATTAATTGTTGAAAATTGCCTATGAAAAAATCGTGTCGAGTTTGCCCCGGTTTCCCCTACAATATTATTAAAATATTTTTTAGTACATCTGCAGTATAACGCTAATCTCTCCGTTTTTTTTTTTTTAATTTTTGCTTCCTCATAGAAGAAGCTTTGTTTTCATAAACTTCGTATATGGACCTTTGATCGCATATAAAGCTAGGTCTAATCAACCGACTTTTAAAGTATTATATATGAAATAGGGATAGAAAAGACCGAAGAAAAAATTGTTTTTTTAGTTTTCGATGCCAATGTGTTCCTTATGTTCGAAAACGTTGGAAAATCGTAATTTTAAAAAATGTCCGTATGTTTGTATGTATGTGTGTGCCAAATTTATCGAAATTTCTATAACTCAAGAACTGATTAACCAAATTTTAAATAATTATATATGAAATAGGGATAGAAAAAACTGAAGAATATAATAGAATTAATAAAAATTGCTAATAATAAAGGGGTTACCGATTTCTGTTTTAAAAAACAGCCAAATTTACCAAAATTTCTATAACTCAAGAACTGATTAACCAAATTTTAAAGAATTATATGTGAAATAGGGGTAGAAAAACTGAAGAATGTAATAAAATTAATAAAAAATTGCTAATAATAAAGGGGTTACCGATTTCTGTTTAAAAAAATCTACGTGATTACTCTAATTTCCGCAAATTTTGAGATATCGAGCTTAATTTTTTTTTATAGATAGAGTATCATTAAAGGTAGGTTGGTGTTGAATTTAGCAAGGATCGGTGAAGGGATTACCGATTTCTGCTTAAAAAGTGTATAAGATGTATATGTAATTTTATAGAGTATCATTAAAATAAGGTTATTTTGAATTTGGCGAAGATCGATGCCTTCATCGATCTTCGCCAAAAGGAGTTACCGATTTCTATTCAAAAAGTTATATGTATAAGTTGTATATGTAATTTTATATAGAATATCATTAAAAGAAGGTTGGTATTTTGAATTTGGCGATAATCGGTAAAAGGGTTCTTTCTTTATAAAATTTTGAATTTTTTGAGGATCGGTGAAGAGGTTACCGATTTTTGTCTAAAAAGTGGACAAATTATACATGTAATCTTATATATAGAGTATCATTAAAGAAAGGTTGTTCTGAGTTTGGCGATGATCGGTGAAGAGATTACCGATTTCTGCTTAAAAAGTGTATAAGATGTACATGTAATTTTATATAGAGTATCATTAAAATAAAGTTGTTTTGAATTTTGCGAGGATCGGTGAAAGGGTTACCGATTTTTGTTTAAAAAATGTGTAAGTTATTTGATGGATAGAATATCATTTAAGGAAGGTATTGAATTTGGCGAGGAAAAGGGTTGTTTCTTTATAAAATTTTGAATTTTTTGAGAAATGTCCGTGGTTGCTCTAACTTCCGCCAATTTTGAGATATCAGGCTATTTATAATTCTATTACATTCTTCAGTCCTTTCTATCCCTATTTCATATATAATTCTTTAAGATTTGGTTGATTAGATCCAGCTTTATACGCGATTAAAGGTCCATATGCGAAGTCCATATTGGACCATGTAGCCTGAACTCCCAAAGTCAACATCGATTTGACATTGCGTCGATTGTAAAACCCCACTTGTGCTACTAAGCTCTATCAATTCATAAAAAGATTAAATTTAAAATTAAAAAGTGTGCAAATTAGAAACTTGCACATTGCTTCCTCATCATTACAGATCGCTACCATTGCTCCTATTTTATTTCGCTCATAAAGCTTCCTCTATGAGGAAGCCAAAACAAATAAATACTAATAATTATGCATCGAATAAAATACAAGCTTCCTCATAGAGCTTTGTGAGCGAAATAAAATAGGAGCAATGGTAGTGATCTGTAATAATGAGGAAGCAATGTGCAAGTTTCTAATTTACACACTTTTTATATTTTGTGTATTTTGCGTCATAAAAAAATTTTTGAGAATATCGTTGTTCATGTTCCGTTTGTTTAAAGTTTATAATATTTAAAATATCACGATGTCGATAAGTAAAAAAATAATTTATAAATATATTATCTCTCTCAGTTTTGTATTAATATCTACCGATTATCTCGCAAAATTTGTATTTAATTTTAAAAATGTTCAAAATAAAAAATATTTCTTATTACTTCTATTTTTGCGTAAAAAGTTAAAAAATGGGGTTTCCATTTAAAAAATGAAATTGACTTTTATTTGACCTGTAGTTGCACCATCTATAATGAAACTGAAAGTTTCCTCTTTGATATCAAACAAATCTTGTTGTATATTTTACATTGAATATAGTTAATGAGGTGCCACATGGGCGATTAGAGTAAGATTAGGTTAGGTTAGGTTAGGTTAGGTGTAATTTCATGTGGATATTTACTATATAAATTATATATACTATATATATTATATTTTATATATGTTGCATATATCATATAGAATCAATTTTATTAGTTGATAAGTGCTGTAAAAATTGCTCATAAGATTTTTTTTAATTTCCGAAAGTTGGGACCACACGAACTTTATTCCTCACATCGAAAACAACTTATGTGTAAAACTCTAGGTCGATCGGAAGCAGGGGTCATTCGGAACTATATCCATATATAATAAAGTTCTTATTCCGATAAAAGCTGCAAATATTTGAATTAAGTTTAAACAAGATAATTTTTAAACTAACATACATTATCATTAATGCCATCACTAACAATCTTTCTCCTGTAATTTTATAATTATTGAAATATTTAATATTAATATAGAATCACTTAGCAAAGGCTTTTGATACCGTGAATCACCAAATACTACTAGACAAACTGTACGACTACGGAATAAGGGGAAATTGTTACTCATTGTTGAAAAATTATTTAAATAATAGAAAACAAGCTGTAAAAATAAATGGAGTTTGCAGTGAAGATAGGTTAATAACCATTGGAGTTCCGCAAGGAACAATACTGGGGCCACTACTCTTTATTATTTACATAAACGATTTGCTATCTTTATTACCAGGTAAATCAATTACTTCGTACGCGGACGATACGGTCGTTGTAACAACGGGTGAGTCCTGGGAAGTGGCTAGGGGACGGATGTGTGAATATCTGGATATTGTCTTCCAATGGCTTTGCGTGAATCAGCTCTCTCTGAACATCAGCAAGACAGTGTTTATCACTTTTGGAATATATGCAGATAGTGTCCCGAATGAGATCTCCGTTAAAATTAATAACCAAAGAGTTAAAAGAGTTGTTTCTGCCAGATATCTTGGAGTCATAATAGATCAGGCTATAAAGTAGGAATTGCACTTAAATTATATCACAAAGAAGACCAGATATTTATTGTTTGTCTTTGCAAAGTTATCCAGGCTGCTGTCCCGGGAGTCGCTGTTAATTGTTTATTATGCACTCTTTAATAGTATTGCAACGTATGGCATAATAGCGTGGGGAGGGGCGTATAATAACGTAATTAATAAATTAATGTCCCTGCAGAACCGAATTATAAAAATTGTAATGAAATCCAATACGAATAAAATGCCGCGAAACGTTAAATGTACATTTGCTGTCGAGGCCCTATGCCATTATTATAGTTATCATCAGCAAAACTTCGAATCCTCCGCGAGGAAAACTAGGAAAAAAGAATTGATGCTGCCTATGATCTATAAAACTACAAACTTTAAAAGCAGTTTCATAACTTCGCTGAAGTTATTTAACTTATTGCCGATTGAACTAAAAATCCTTAAGACCACGAAAGGCAATATAAAACATAAATTATCCAACTGGATCAATGGTGACATCAATGCAGTCGCAAAAACGCGAGCGAAGAGCACACAATAGTGTGAAGTTAATGTTATATTTCATTTTCTTCCATTTTGTTTCCTTTTGTTATTTTGTTTTCTTTTCCTTCGTTATGTTTCTTTTAATTTTAATTATTGGTTTATTGGTTTATAAGCACCAGTCCTATGTACAGGCAATTTATTTGCCTCTTTAGATGTTATTTGCGATTGTAAATAATATTTGCTGGTCAATAAATGAATGAAATGAATCATAGAAATTGGAATATATATGTATTAATAATACATATATATACGGAAAATTAATATTGAACTGCCTAAGATCTAAGCTTAGACCGAAAACGGGTCGTATATTTAATAGAATCATATTTTTGTTTGTTTAAAAATTTATCTTAGATTTTATTTAACCAACAAAAAAATAAGTCTGAAAAAAATTAATCAATATTCGAATATTGTTCAATGCTTGTTGAAATGCACAATTTATAATACTCATATATCATACTTTAAATACTCTAATATTTCCCCCCCCCCCCCGGTGTTACTATACATATATATATATATAGTTTAAATACATATTTTTTACATTACTCACTTTTCCAATCCCGAAATACGTCACAAGTGCAAGACATGGTGCCGCGAGAGAAAAAATTAATAAATGTCTGCTTATCCTCTTTTTATCTACACCTTCATGAAGAAGAAATGACACAAGTCCAAATGCAGCTGGTGCCTAAAAAAGGCACCATAATTAAATTTTTTGATAACACAACGAACATAGAAATGATGCAATTGCATTAATATTACATTTGCTATTAAGGCTCCTAGATACTCGCTGTGGTTATATTGGAATCCCAACGTCAAAAGCAAGAAATGACACATACAGGCTTATATTCAGGCGCATGACTAGGCTTTGTATTACATTCATTTTACGACTGTTTATTAACTGTCAAAGAAAAGGGACAGATCTCGGAATATTTTTAAAGTGTGTTGAAGTAATCTAAAGTGTTATTTTACGCAAATATCTTTTTATTTGGAAATTGCATGCAAGAATTTTCAGCACGTCATTTCTCGCTTCTGATATCACGACCTTACATGACTGCAACAAGAGCCCAGGAGCCTTAAGCTCTTGTTAATCAATTGTTAAAACTGATGATGATCAGAAACTTTACTTTGTGCAACATTATTGCCAAAAAAACTATCACTTCAACATCAGCTTGAGATGTAGTAGCAGCAGCTCCTAATGCAACTCCATCAACTGCTGCATGTACTACAAGACCTAAAGTTGCTGTAACACTTTTTTGTCTTCCATCACTTTTTCTTGCTGAACATTGATCAATCAGAAGCATAAATACAAAACCAAGTACTAAACTAATTCCAATTAAAGAATGTAAATCACCTGTAACATAACAGTATCAATTAAAGATATTGATTTTATAAAATACATAAATTATAACAAATATAAAATTATATACCATGTAACTCTTTTCCATTAGTAATTTCACCAGTAAATAAAGCTCTTATACCTTCAGGTATAATGACTGCTAATGCAGTTCCAACAAGAAGACCTGCTCCTAATACCGACACTAATTGTAATTTTTCCTAGAAAAAACAAATACTGTATACAGTCATATAGCGTGCTTTGATACATTCAGAATATTTCATATAAAAAATATTTTTCATCTTATTATAAAAAATTATCTTACTTCCGACAAACTCATGACTAATGGTAAAGATCCAGCCAGGCAAGATCCAACCAGCATAACAAGAGTAAGCATCCATAACATTGCTACCTCTTCCATTATTTTCTCTTAATAATGAAAGGAACTATTAATTTCCAATATTACATTATCAATTAGTAAAATACACATGTAAAAACAAGATTGGTTAACTGCATGTTAATCGTAAATTATAAACTTTCTCTTTACACTGATCTATCTCACTTATATATCATATATATATATATATATATATATATATATATCACAATTTTACAAACAGATAAAAGTATATGTACATAAAACAACATCAATGACTGATACACGTGAACATTATTACAGATTGCTAAATTCATTACCTAGAATACCTAGATAGTAAACATCATGGAAGTTCGGCCCAGTATATTGGGTGCTTTCTAGAGTCCCTATATATAGGGACTCTAGGTGCTTTCCAGTTAACGACGCAAGTCGACAAGCGTAAAGCCTTGTGTACACGATACTAGAAATCGGTCCGAGTTTCGGTTTAAGCCAATCAACTTGCAGCTCTTACAGAAAAGCAGCAGTTTTATTGGCTTAAACTGAAACTCGGACCGATTTCTAGTATCGTGTACACAAGGCTTAAGCCAATGAAACTGCTGCTTTTCTGTAAGAGCTGCAAGTTGATTGGCTTAAACCGAAACTCGGACCGATTTCTAGTATCGTGTACACAAGGCTTTAAAGGTCTATCCAGACAAACTTGCATAGCGCATAAACATAAGCATAAGGAAATTGATTGGTCCATATATATGTGCATAAGGAAATAGACCAATCCATTTCTTTATGCATATGCTTATGCACCTATGCAAGTTTGTCTGGATTGACCTTAAAGCGGGGAGCACACACTTCTGCATCGCATAATGCGTAAGCATAATAAAATTGATTGGTCCATATACATGTGCATAAGGAAATAGACCAATCAATTTTCTTATACTTATGCATTATGCGTTATGCAAAAGTCTGTGTTTCCCGCTTAAAGGTCTATCCAGACAAACTTGCATAGCGCATAAACATAAGCATCTGTAAAGCTCTACAAATACCATAGCGCATGCGCATATGGCTTCTGCATTCGGCCCATGGCTCCTGCAATTTTATGTGCTTCCACCTTAAAGGCCATCGCACACAAAATTGCATAGGCTGCATAAGCATAGCATAAGACCGCTGGACCAATGAGCATCTTATGTAAATTAATATGGCGACTTTATGCTAGATGCTCATTGGTTTAGCGGTCTTATGCTACGCATAGGCTGCATAAGCATAGCATAAGACCGCTGGACCAATGAGCATCTTATGTAAATCAATATGGCGACTTTATGCTAGATGCTCATTGGTTTAGCGGCTTATGCTATGCATATGCAGCCTATGCAATTTTGTGTGCGAGGCCCTTTAAGCGGGGAACACAGACTTTTGCATAACGCATAATGCATAAGCATAATGCCCGTTCTAGACTGGAGGATGATCCTACTCTCGGCTCATCCGAATGAGTAGTGTAGACGGATAAAAATCATACTGAAGCAAGGATGCCAGGCTACGGTCAACGTGACGCTACAAATGCTTTGGAGCGTTCTTCTTCTCCTTCTTTCTTCATTGAAAGAAAAGAGAAGAGGAATGCTTCGAAGCATTATTTGTAGCGTCACGTTGACCGTAGCCCCAGACTCGCGGTTTTCGACAGCCACTGCCAGCCAGTGGTGGGGATGGGCAGAGATGCCAACTTTACGTTTCAGCAGCCAGCTTCGAGCGTCGAGCGGTAGAAGAAGATAGACAGATCTGCTGTCTTCTTCTTCTCTCTCGAGCTATGCCCTGCTGAAAATGACCGATTGAATCCGATTGGTTCCGCATTAAATTTGGTGAAATTGAATCGGAATGAATGCGTTTTCAATCCGGTTAATCGGATGCCCGATTGGAAGTGAATCGGTTTTAATAACAAATCAATCGGAATCGTTTTTAATTCGGCATTTCCGGATTGATCTGAATCCGCCGTTATCGGTTTCAATCGTATTAATGCCAATTCATTTTAATCGGGTGAATAAAGTGACCACACGAATCGTATTGAATCCGCATCAATCGTAAAATTTTAATACAACACCGGAATCGAATTTAATGCGATATTTCCGGATTCATCTGAATCCGACTGAATCGGTTTTAATCGTATTAATGCTAATCCATTTTAAGCGGGTAAATAAAATGACCACATGAATCCTGTTGAATCCGCATCAATCGTGAAATTTTAATACAACACCGGAATCGGATTTAATGCGATATTTCCGGATTCATCTGAATCCGACTCAATCGGTTTCAATCGTATCTGCGCTTAATCCATTTAAATCGGGTAATTAAAGTAGCTATGTGAATCGGATTAAATCCGCCTTAATCATTAAAATTGTATACAACACATAATTTTTACGTAATAGAGTTCTTACTACAGGATTTCCTTTTGGTAAAGTCATGAGTTCTATATTTGCAAAACTGTAAAATGTTTTCATTTAAATAAATACTGCACATTGTAATAAATTTGTAGTACAAAGAATGGAATTATAATAAAGTAATAAATAATCCTGTTTATATATCCGGAATTCACGGATTCTATCAGTTTGAATCGGTCAGTCAATCCGTATAAATCATTATAATTTCGTGATTTCAGGGTTCATGAAATCCTAACGATTTAAACGATTGACTAACAATAAGACCGATTCAAACCGATAGAAAACGAGTGAAATTACATCCTTGAGTACGAATCCGTTTCAATCGTTTCCAATCGGTATAATCGTTATGAAATCATGACGATTCAAACCGATAGGAACCGATTGAAATTACATCGTTAATTGATTACGAATCCGTTTCAATCGGTTTCGATCGGTGTAATCGTTACGAAATCATAATGATTCAAACCGATAGGAACCGATTGAAATTACATCGTTGAATACCAATCCGTTTCAATCGTTTTCAATCAGTGTAATCGTTTATAAAATCATAACGATTCAAATCGATAGAATCCGATTGAAATTACATCCTTGAATACCAATCCGTTTCAATCGTTTTCAGTCGGTGTAATCGTTATAAATCCGTGATTTCCGGATCAAGAATCCAGATTCATGCAGATTCAAAATTTTTAATCGGATTCAATCGGTCATTTTTAGCAGGGTGGCCACGGTCGTGAATACAGGTCCGGAAACTCGTCCGTTTTTTTGGTGGTGGGGGTGACGATATTTTCATAGGTTTGCCATGTGACCGCGCGCGTCGCTGCGTTGCAAAAATTGTTTATCACACATATCAAAAAATTTCCATTTTTCATTTTTTAATTATTCACGAAATGAGTAATAACACCAAATTAAATTTTTATAGAATCAGTAAATTAGTAATTAGTCACAAAAAATTATAAGTAATTTTTCTTTACAAATTGGTAATTAGTATGACATAAATTTTTTATTATTAAAATGATTGCTAATTTTCTCAATAATGAATAATTAGTGTCAGGTAAATTATTAATTATTAAAAAATTATTTAATTTATAAATTATTATCTGGTTCAACATAAATAACTTAATTACTACATTTATATATACAGGGTGTCCCATTTTAACTTGGACAGCAAAATATCTCAAAAACTAAGCTCCACATACAAAAATGTTTCAGACAAAAGTTGTATGGTTTCAAGGGGGACATAAGATGGTACCATTGGTTTGACCTTGGATGGTCGTTTAAAGCTCACATAAACGACACCTTTAATTTCTTAAATGGAAACCCCTATTTTTCAATGCATATTCTTGTAGCTAATCTCGAGAGCTTTTCAAAACACTATAATAAAGTATTTTTTCGTTAAGAACTTTTGGAATTATGAGGCTTGAAAGTTCTAGTATTTTGACATAAATTACAAAATATCTTGTAAAACATTAAGTTTTCGGTAATGTTACCTTAATACTTTTATGCACAGAATAATGAGACGAATCAATTGGTATGAAAAAAAGACATAGTTGCTTTTAAGAAAAAGTATGCAGATGCGTGTTGCAAATTACATATTTTTTCTTAAAGGAACTGTGCCTTTTTTCATACCAATTGATTCGTCTCATTATTAACAAGTTAAAATGGGACACCCTGTATATATATGTATATATATATAAGATAGCTTTTTCGCCCGCGCTTCGCGCGGGCTCAAAAGCTCTTCCTTCTTTTCCCCGAATAATAATATTTACCCAAAAAAAATTTTTTTTAAGAGACCTTTTTTAGACAACTTGTATGAGGGCCCTTTGTCTCCGGGCTCAGAGCCCTTCCCAAAACCTTCTACGATCTAAGTTAGAGTATCATGAGATAGTATACCAAATTTGGTTGTTCTAATTTGAAAACTGTGAGAGTAGAATAATAATATCACAAATTAAATTGATCATCAAATTTTAAACGCATCAATAACTGATGCTAATATACATTCTTTCCCAGCAGACCTTTTCCTTTCGCTTCGACCCTTTCCCAAAACCCTCTATGGGCTAATTTATTAGACAGTAGACGATGGGTTTTCCCCGAATAATAATATTTACCCCTAAAAAAATTTTTTTGGAAAAAAGAGATTTTTTTTAAACAATTTTGTATGAAAGCCCTTTTTTATTTTTTTATATTTGTTTTTATTTTTTATATTAATTTATTCTTCATCGACATCATCCCCGAAAAATTAGACAAATTTTGATACCGGTTTCCAGAAAATCGGTCCATTAATAAATTAGTAGTTCGCGGTCAGACAGACAGACATTAGAAAAATTTTGGAACCGGTTTCCCAAAACCGATTTCCCAAAATAACATTTTTTTGAAAAATGAAACTTTTTTTTTGAAAAAAGGAACCATAAAAATTACGTATATTTCCCGAAAAATTTCGGAACCGATTTCCAAAAAATTGCTAACAAAAAAAATCATACACATTATTGCTATCCCCAGAAAATTCTACCCTCTCTATTATTTTCATGAATGCGGGATATCTTTTTAAACATATATATTTACCCTGTTTCATATATAACCCGCGGAAAACAGTTAAATATGAACTTTATATGGACCTTAATAAAATCTCCATTTAAATTTTATTTGATTTAAATTAATGCTGAATAACTGCATTAATATGGCTCATATTTGTTCTATATATAAAACTTAATTAAGAATATAAGAAGAAATGCCGATATACATTTCGATTAAAAATCTCGAACATATGAATACATGTCGTATATTCTTAATCGACGTGTATACTCGTACGTATGTTTCGTAGTATACAAAGTATATATACGTACTTCTTACAGTATGCCCACACAACACGCATGTCATAATGACGTTGTAAGAGACGTCATAAAAGAGACGTCTTTATGACTTGTCAGAAATACGTCTGTATGACGTCATAAGAAAAACGTCTTTCAGACTTTGTTAGAAATACGTCTGTATGACGTCATAAAAAAAACGTCTTTCAGACTTTGTTAGAAATACGTCTGTACGACGTCTTAGAAAAAACGTCTTTCAGACTTTGATAGAAATACGTCTGTATGACGTCTTACAATATGGCGCATAAGGCGTGCTATTTGATTGGCTTAGAATGAGGTCACGTGACTAGCGCCTGCATGCGCCGGCACGCGCGCGGGCTTTTGCGACGTTATAATATACGTATCGCAACGTGGAGTGTCGTGGAGACGATGGTCTCACATTTATTTCGACCCGCAGGGAGGATTGATTCGCCGCGCAATCCTTTGGGCTTAACGAACCCACGGACCCGAGTTTAATAGTGGCGGACCGCAATAACAGTGATATGTGCTGTACGATCTTTCGGAATTCTGCTATGGCGTAACGGTGAAAACGCGCGAGGATGAGCAGAATCGTGAGGCCCGCGGGCCCCTGTAGGAGTGGCCTGTACGTCGTCGAGGGCGAGGTGTGCCTCCTGGTGACGGCGATGCGGCGAGGTGCCCGATGGTCGTCACACTCTCACCAGGTTAGTGGATCTTTTTTCATAACCTGTACGAACTGTTCTCGCAATAAGACGATTATCGTCAGTGTTTTGGGCACGTACATCTGTTATTGTTCCTAATCAAACAGGTTGTAGAAATTGTTTGGTAGGCGCTCCAAATTTGACAATGAAGCAGAGACAATTCGCAAAAGATCTTAGGCTACAACTCTACATCTATCGTAAAGTTCACCGTAAGCGGTCGTAACGCTCGTCGTACTCGCTATCGTAAGCTCATCGTATGAGTTGATTCAGCTTGAACTCTTTACAATAATTACAATTACGACGCTTGTCTGGCGTTACAACATAATCTAACCTGTCAGCTTTCTCGACGTGCGAAGAAAAATGTGTTTATAGATATATTGGCATAGATATCAAGAGACACGGTAGTGTCTCGTGCCAAGTACACGCGGAGCGAGACCGACCGTGACTCTTTTACGCGACGCGACGGGTTGCGAGTACCCGAGATGTTGAGATCTCGATAACGAGTGAACGGATCAAGTTCTAAGTAGGCTTGATCGATAGTTTGGGGTCGAAAAGGGGGGGGTTTCTCTCATAATATTCCGCTACGTGCCCTACGAGCGGAGATATTGCGACGCAAAGTCCAAATGTGAAAATTTATTTTTAAGATACGTCGTTCAGATACGTCGACCGTTTCTCATCATGCCATGCTATCATTTCATTGGCTGGAGTCGCGTCACTTTCACTTTTTCGACGCTGGCGGCGCAGGTATCGCCAGTTTCGATATCGCGCGCGTATTTCGATCGATCTAGTAGGTAAATTAAATTAGGTCGATAGACTTATCGGTCAGGAGGAAGATTTCTATTTAGGTAAATTAGGTATATATATAATACATATTTAGTCAATTGCTTCATGTTTATCTGGAGAGATTTCGTATCCTTACATCGTATTACCACCGCTGCCGGAAAAGAAGGAACCCTACGCTTGGCAGAAAGTGCCGCTAGGGAATTTTTAAGTCGATTCTTATGAATCAAGCTTGAATTCGATGTCTAGGTATCCTAGGTTGCCGATGACGAGGTCCAGATAGTGCGCTTCATAGTTTTCGGTGTCCAGGTGTAATAATACGTTGAATTCGATGTCTACGTGTCCCAGGTTGCCGATGACGAGGTCCACATAGTGCGCTCCGTAGTATTCGGTGTTTACGTGTATTAATACTTTGAATTTGATGCCCACGTGTCCCAGGTTGCCGATTGCGGGATCCAGATAGTGCGTTTCATAGTTTTCGGTGTCCAGGTGTAATCGTACGTTGAATTCGATGTCTAGGTGTTCCAGGTTGCCGATGACGAGGTCCACATAGTGCGCTCCGTAGTTTTCGGTGTCTACGTGTATTAATACCTTGAATTCGATATCCACGTGTCCCAGGTTGCCGATGACGGGATCCAGATAGTGCGCTTCATAGTTTTCGGTGTCCAGGTGTAATCGTACGTTGAATTCGATGTCTAGGTGTCCCAGGTTGCTGATAACGAGGTCCAGATAGCGCGCTCCGTAGGTTTCGGTGTCTAGGTGTAATAATACCTCGAATTCGATGTCTACGTGTCTCAGGTTGCCGATGACGAGGTTCACATAGTGCGCTTTGTAGTTTTTGGTGTCTAGGTGTATTAATAACTTTAAATCTGAATGTAGGACACGTAGATATCGAATTCAAGGTATTAATACACGTAGACACCGAAAACTACGGAGCGCACTATGTGGACCTCGTCATCGGCAACGTGGGGCACCTAGACATCGAATTCAACGTATTATTACACCTGGACACCGAAAACTATGGAGCGCACTATCTGGAACCCGTCATCGGCAACCTGAAACACGTGGACATCGAATTCAAGGTATTAATACACCTGGACACCGAAAACTATGGAGCGCACTATGTGGACCTCGTTATCGGCAACCTGGGACACCTAGACATCAAATTCAAGCTTGATTCATAAGAATCGACTTAAAAATTCCCTAGCGGCAGAATTAAAATTATGTCATGACATAATAAAAATCCGCTGAATTAAAATTATGTCTAGACATAATAAAAATTGGACGAATAATAGTAACCTTTCGAAAGTAGAGGTTTTAAGCTTGAAATTTAAATTTTATTCATTTTTAACAAAGTTACCGCTGCTCGAGTTTTGCCTATTTTTTAAGATAAATTTAGTGTTCCTTCAATTTTTGTGAGAAATGTATAATTTACTTTTACTTAAATATTATTAATTTTTATGTATTTGTTGTTATTGCTAATTTTGTGAATAATTAAAAAATAAAAAATAAAAATGTTTTGCAGATCCTTGCTTAACACTACAAAATAGGTGATATCAGTACAAAATTACCTTTTTCAAAAAAGGTAAAAAAAAGTGCCAAGTACACGCAATGTATTTTGTAAATTCAATCGAAAAATTATCTCACAAAATTGTCTCACAAAAATTGTCTCACAAAATTGTCTCACAAAAATTGTCTCACAAAATTATTAAATTACAAAATTGTTATTTTATTCAATCCAAGTGATATCTACCTCGAAAAAACCTAAATAACAAGTGGTATCTATTAAAAAAAAAATACGTGAAATCATTTAATACTGCGCCAATTACAAAGAGAGAATATATATATATATATATATATACCTTAACAAAATTATTATTATATCACGAAATTGCGTTACCAAACTCAATCCAAGTGATATATACCTTAACAAAATTATATCACAAAATTGTTTTACCTAACTCAACCTAAGTGATATGTTATTTCAAAAAAATATATGAAATCTTTAAATTACGCCAACTACAAAGAGAATATATATATTGCTTTGAAAAATAATTGTAGTGCAACTACTCTTAAAAAATAAAACAAAATTGTGTTACCTAACTCAACCCAAGTGGTATGTATCTTTGTATTCCTGAGGATCTTTCTATCAACCCAAGTGGTAGTAGTTTTAATTCTCCTTGATAAAATTATAATATTACAAAGAATCATTTAATCATTTTAATCACAAAGAATTAAAGAGGTAACATTATAAAATAAAAATATTTAATTAAAATAAAATAAATAAATTTTTCTTGTAAAAAACTTGGCGCTGCTTTTTTAAAGTCTATCCAGACAAATTTGCATCGCGCATAAACATAAGCGTAAGAAATTGATTGGTTCATATATATGTGCAAAAGGAAATAGACCAATCCATCTCTTTATGCATATGCTTATGCACCTATGCAAGTTTGTCTAGATTAATCTTAAAAAAGCAGCGCCAAGTTTTTTACAAGAAAAATTTATTTATTTTATTTTAATTAAATATTTTTATTTTATAATGTTACCTCTTTAATTCTTTGTGATTAAAATGATTAAATGATTCTTTGTAATATTATAATTTTATCAAGGAGAATTAAAACTACTACCACTTGGGTTGATAGAAAGATCCTCAGGAATACAAAGATACATACCACTTGGGTTGAGTTAGGTAACACAATTTTGTTTTATTTTTTAAGAGTAGTTGCACTACAATTATTTTTCAAAGCAATATATATATTCTCTTTGTAGTTGGCGTAATTTAAAGATTTCATATATTTTTTTGAAATAACATATCACTTAGGTTGAGTTAGGTAAAACAATTTTGTGATATAATTTTGTTAAGGTATATATCACTTGGATTGAGTTTGGTAACGCAATTTCGTGATATAATAATAATTTTGTTAAGGTATATATATATATATATATATATTCTCTCTTTGTAATTGGCGCAGTATTAAATGATTTCACGTATTTTTTTTTTAATAGATACCACTTGTTATTTAGGTTTTTTCGAGGTAGATATCACTTGGATTGAATAAAATAACAATTTTGTAATTTAATAATTTTGTGAGACAATTTTTGTGAGACAATTTTGTGAGACAATTTTTGTGAGACAATTTTGTGAGATAATTTTTCGATTGAATTTACAAAATACATTGCGTGTACTTGGCACTTTTTTTTACCTTTTTTGAAAAAGGTAATTTTGTACTGATACGGTTTACGACGACTTTATTGTTTACGACCACGATCAAAGCGTTACGATAGATGTAGTTGTAGCCTTAAAGATTATTTGTTCTCCAATTGTGTAATTTAATTTTCAGGACGACAACCAGGATACTCTCATGAAGGGCTTGAGTACCTTGAAGGAGGTGTTAAATGAGCACCGAGATCTATCCCAATTGGAACTCGCAGTCTTTCTCACTCCCTTTCTGGAAATCATTAGATCTGAAGAAACTACAGGACCTGTGACTAGTCCAGCGCTATCTGCCGTTAATAAGATAATTTCTTATGGTCTCGTTGGTTAGCCTCGTTTATTGTGTCAACAAACATTCTTATTTTTTTTGTCCTGTAACGCAACGTATTTTGCTTTTCAGATTCTAACCATCCTGCTGTAGCTATATGCGTAGAAGCCATAGCGGATGCTGTTACACACGCAAGGTTTATGGGCGCTGATGCGTCTGGTGACGGGGTGGTCCTCATGAGAGTCTTGCAAGTTCTGAGAGCCCTCATGCTGTCGCCTGCTGGCGATCATCTCTCCAACGAAAGTGTATGCGAAATTATGCTGAGTTGCTTTAGGATATGTTTTGAAACACGTCTTAGGTGGTGAGTTATGGCGATCTCATGTTTCTGCTGACAAGTTGCGAGTGTGTCGTAATAAAATATCTTTACAGAAATACTTAGAAAAACGGCGGAGCATTGCCTGAGGGATATGGTTCAACATTTGTTCACTAAGCTACCTCAATTTGTCGATGATATCAGAGTCTTGCCGAATATGAAAGTAAGTTTTGTAATATGCGATTTAAATAAGTATCTACAAACAATAACGTTCTGCACATGAAGCAACATGATTTTTTTTACAGAAAATGAGGACAAACAGCATTGAAAATACTCGTAGCAAGAGTAGAAAACACAAAAGTTATACGAAGCAAAAATCCAAATCTACTACGGAAGACATTTCATCACGATGTTATGCAAACGCACGACGCGTAGATCTGTTTGTTTTAGCTGCACTTCTAGTTTCTGCGTTCAAAATGAAATAACTATATATTTATACATACATTCATATATATAAATTCTGCAAAGGGATATCTTCTATAAAAAAGCTACGGAGTTTAAAAAGAAAAATTTGGTGCTGTTGCTTTTTCACGAAATAATGAAATAATAAAATATAATTTGTTAAGACAAACATAATATAAAAAAATTACAATTACTACATATCTATTATTAAACATAATATAACTTCTATATATATATATATATAATGGCGCCGCTGTACACATGTATGTATCTAAAAATAAAAATAAAAATAAAATAAAATTGAAAACGTCTCAAAATTATTAAATAAGACGATTTTAATACGTCTTAAAATAACGTATAAACGACGTCTTAATCCATTGTATTAAAGACGTCATAATCCATTGTATTAAAGACGTCATAAATCGGGACATAAGACGTCCTAAAGACGTAAAAACTACGTCTTTCTGAAACCTTTTTAAGACGTCTAAGGGATTTTATGACGTCTTTCAAACGTCTTTATGACGTCATAATGTTATCTGGGTAATATGTTGAATTCAAATAAGACCTTTATACGTTCTTAATGAGGCTTTTAAGGCACAGCGCGCGCGCACCTGGGGCTGGATCCTTGAATTTATTCGCAAGAAAAACGTATGCGGAAATTCTGCTCTTATAAAAAAATTGCAAGTTAATTAACTAAAAGCCATGCGATCAACTTGCAACTTTTCTGTAAGAGTAGAATTTGCGCATACCTTTCTCTTGCGAATAAATTCAAAAATCCAGCCCCTGTTGTAGCTTGCCGAAATTTTGCGGTTTCAATCAACAGGCAATGTTTTTCAAACGTTTTGTAATATGTGTTTAAAACTGATTTTCAAATATTTTTCAAACGTTTAAAAAACATTGTCTGCTAATTAGGATAATAATGGGATTAGAGAATATGGTATCAACAGAGAATGAGTTATAAGATAAAAAAAAACGTTTATAAATTACAATTATTGTGTTTATATTGGTTTGCTTTAAATCCAGTGGTACAAAAAGAAGATAAGTAAACTTCTGATAAAATTAACGAAATGCGCAACACTTGCGCAGTAATCGAATACATAAAAACAAATATTAATCGCTAGCAACAAAAAGATTGATGCAGTTGCACAAAATATTAATCACCATAAAAACCAAGAATACAATTTGCTAGCTCAAAAGAATAAAAATAGAGACATTTTTTATATACTTAATCAAACTGAACCCTTATGGAAAAATACACTCAACTTTTGGTGTTAACCGTTAAAAAAACACCATAGAAAAACTCTTAAAGTTGGGTGTGATTTCGGACCAATTGAAGGTTAACCATCATTTGAAGGTTAATCTTCAATTGGCGGTCCGAAATCACACCCAACTTTAAGAGTTTTTCTTCGGATGATGGTTAACCTTCAAGTGATAGTTAACCTTCAATTAATGATTAATCCTTAAAAAATGACGGTATAAACCCTAAAAATATGAACCCTCAAATGAAAGTAACAAATATGGCGTTCCAATGAGAATCTCTTAAGGAGGGTGGTTAGTCAAATCAATTTGATAAGAATTAGTTCAATGGAGAATATTCGTCTATGGGAATCTGTCGTCCATATATGCCAAAGTTGAAGATAATCGTCTGCATGGTTGTCGAGTAATTAATTATTGAAGTTATACTCTTGTCTCTCTCTTATACACGGGCGACACAGCAAAAATGTTACCTAACCTGTAATGTAACTCTCGAAAGCATATTAAAAATGATAATAATTTAGTGAAAATAGGTGCAAATAACTCTTTACATATTTAGGAAAAACTTTCTCGAAGACTGAAATGATTCGTCTTTATAGTTATCAAGAAATTGTAAAAATAAAAAAAACAGGACCACATTTATTATTTCCACATTTCAATGTGGATAATAACGTATTTGGGTTTCAATTGTACAAACAACTCTTTTTAAACCTTAAGAAACAGCAATTAAATGCATTCCACATATTTATTTGCTAAAATTCGTTTATTTCACGCGACGAAAATCTAACCTATATGCTTTCCCCCTGCCGCGCCGCCTGCCTCGCACCGAGAACTAATCAACCTCCTTAAGGACTCCGCTCGCTGAACCGGATTCCTCGCCTCGATCCTCCCTCTCGGACGCTAGCTGCCGCAGCTCTCCCTTTCCTGGCGGTGAGCTCTCTCTGGTGATCCGACTCTCGCTCGGTTAGTCTCCAGAACACGCGCCGCAACGATCAATCCGTCAAGAAAGAAATACCGGACTGAGTCGACACGTTCGAAGAAACGCAAGCAAGTGCGGCCATGATACCTAACGAGTGAGGAAGGAGGCGGGGGCTCTTTGAGAGTGGCGACTCGCGCGTCGCGCCATCTAATGTGAAACGATCGGGCGTTGTAAAACGCGAAAAGAATTCGAGCGAAATATCTGAACAAATTATTTAATTTTTAATAAGTCCAATTATTAATATTTATTTTCATAATTGAACTTATTTTTTATTTTGATAAATGTAAATACAAATATCTTATTGTATTAATATTTAATATTAATAATTTAATTAGTTGCTTAATTTAACTTCTTGTTTAATAAATGAGCGGATGTAGTACTGAAAATGTACCTATTATATAATATTTTAATTTTCAAAATTGTCAAATTACAAACAGGAATTTTGTTGTGACTTTTACAGTTATAAAGTAACTATTTAATGGAAATGGAAGCCTTAAAAAATTAATATTGTAACGCAATTATTATAATGCTCAAATTATAAAATATTTACATTATCCATGTCTGCCAATACAATATAATTTTTTATTCATATTGCATTCTATATAATGGCAATGTTATTATATATTTGACAGGCAAATCAAAATAGCTTTGAATCGATATCGAAATGATGAAATATCCATGTCTTAACAGAAAATACATAATTTGCCTGTTTTTCGATACATATATATTTAAAATGATTAAAAACCCACATAGCATGCATATCAAAAAGACGTCCCGAAGATATCCCGAGAAGATATCCTATCTCCTAAATATATCTTCGGGATATCTTCTGGACGTCTTTTTGATATGCATGCTATGTGGGAAGCCAATGACCTACATAACTAAAACTGAAATTATAAAATATATGTACGATGTGACAGTATAAAATAATTAACATCCCACACAACACGCATGTCATAATGACGTTGTAAGAGACGTCATAAAAGAGACGTTTTTATGATTTGTCAGAAATACGTCTGTATGACGTCATAAGAAAAACGTCTTTCAGACTTTGTTAGAAATACGTCTGTATGACGTCATAAAAAAAACGTCTTTCAGACTTTGTTAGAAATACGTCTGTACGACGTCTTAGAAAAAACGTCTTTCAGACTTTGTTAGAAATACGTCTGTATGACGTCTTACAATAAGGCGTGCTATTTGATTGGCTTAGAATGAGGTCACGTGACTAGCGCCTGCATGCGCCGGCACGCGCGCGGGCTTTTGCGACGTTATAATATACGTATCGCAACGTGGAGTGTCGTGGAGACGATGGTCTCACATTTATTTCGACCCTCAGGGAGGATTGATTCGCCGCGCAATCCTTTGGGCTTAACGAACCCACGGACCCGAGTTTAATAGTGGCGGACCGCAATAACAGTGATATGTGCTGTACGATCTTTCGGAATTCTGCTATGGCGTAACGGTGAAAACGCGCGAGGATGAGCAGAATCGTGAGGCCCGCGGGCCCCTGTAGGGGTGGCCTGTACGTCGTCGAGGGCGAGGTGTGCCTCCTGGTGACGGCGATGCGGCGAGGTGCCCGATGGTCGTCACACTCTCACCAGGTTAGTGGATCTTTTTTCATAACCTGTACGAACTGTTCTCGCAATAAGACGATTATCGTCAGTGTTTTGGGCACGTACATCTGTTATTGTTCCTAATCAAACAGGTTGTAGAAATTGTTTGGTAGGCGCTCCAAATTTGACAATGAAGCAGAGACAATTCGCAAAAGATCTTAGGCTACAACTCTACATCTATCGTAATGTTCACCGTAAGCGGTCGTAACACTCGTCGTACTCGCTATCGTAAGCTCATCGTATGAGTTGATTCAGCTTGAACTCTTTACAATAATTACAATTACGACGCTTGTCTGGCGTTACAACATAATCTAACCTGTCAGTTTTCTCGACGTGCGAAGAAAAATGTGTTTATAGATATATTGGCATAGATATACGGTTTACGACGACTTTATTGTTTACGACCACGATCAAAGCGTTACGATAGATGTAGTTGTAGCCTTAAAGATTATTTGTTCTCCAATTGTGTAATTTAATTTTCAGGACGACGACCAGGATACTCTCATGAAGGGCTTGAGTACCTTGAAGGAGGTGTTAAATGAGCACCGAGATCTATCCCAATTGGAACTCGCAGTCTTTCTCACTCCCTTTCTGGAAATCATTAGATCTGAAGAAACTACAGGACCTGTGACTAGTCTAGCGCTATCTGCCGTTAATAAGATAATTTCTTATGGTCTCGTTGGTTAGCCTCGTTTATTGTGTCAACAAACATTCTTATTTTTTTTGTCCTGTAACGCAACATATGTTGCTTTTCAGATTCTAACCATCCTGCTGTAGCTATATGCGTAGAAGCCATAGCGGATGCTGTTACACACGCAAGGTTTATGGGCGCTGATGCGTCTGGTGACGGGGTGGTCCTCATGAGAGTCTTGCAAGTTCTGAGAGCCCTCATGCTGTCGCCTGCTGGCGATCATCTCTCCAACGAAAGTGTATGCGAAATTATGCTGAGTTGCTTTAGGATATGTTTTGAAACACGTCTTAGGTGGTGAGTTATGGCGATCTCATGTTTCTGCTGACAAGTTGCGAGTGTGTCGTAATAAAATATCTTTACAGAAATACTTAGAAAAACGGCGGAGCATTGCCTGAGGGATATGGTTCAACATTTGTTCACTAAGCTACCTCAATTTGTCGATGATATCAGAGTCTTGCCGAATATGAAAGTAAGTTTTGTAATATGCGATTTAAATAAGTATCTACAAACAATAACGTTCTGTACATGAAGCAACATGATTTTTTTTACAGAAAATGAGGACAAACAGCATTGAAAATACTCGTAGCAAGAGTAGAAAACACAAAAGTTATACGAAGCAAAAATCCAAATCTACTACGGAAGACATTTCATCACGATGTTATGCAAACGCACGACGCGTAGATCTGTTTTAGCTGCACTTCTAGTTTCTGCGTTCAAAATGAAATAACTATATATTTATACATACATTCATATATATAAATTCTGCAAAGGGATATCTTCTATAAAAAAGCTACGGAGTTTAAAAAGAAAAATTTGGTGCTGTTGCTTTTTCACGAAATAATGAAATAATAAAATATAATTTGTTAAGACAAACATAATATAAAAAAATTACAATTACTACATATCTATTATTAAACATAATATAACTTCTATATATATATATATATAATGGCGCCGCTGTACACATGTATGTATCTAAAAATAAAAATAAAAATAAAATAAAATTGAAAACGTCTCAAAATTATTAAATAAGACGATTTTAATACGTCTTAAAATAACGTATAAACGACGTCTTAATCCATTGTATTAAAGACGTCCTAATCCATTGTATTAAAGACGTCATAATCCATTGTATTAAAGACGTCATAAATCGGGACATAAGACGTCCTAAAGACCTAAAAACTACGTCTTTCTGAAACCTTTTTAAGACGTCTAAGGGATTTTATGACGTCTTTCAAACGTCTTTATGACGTCATAATGTTATCTGGGATAATTAAACATGCAGATTTGTGGTTGATAATGACAAAATTCAATAATAAACCTATAACCTAACAGGACTACAACGCAAGACTAACATAACTCGCAGGTTTATTAAAATCTTATGAATCACAATTTTTGATTAAATATGAATATATGATGGGTCATGGGAACACTTTCAATTAAATAAAAATTTAATTTGGGTGTTAATTAAAATTTTATTTGTTTCAAATACAAATAAAATTTGAACTCAGGATGGTTAGATGCTTATTAAATATTAATATGATCCATTATATGCGCCTGGACAAGTTGAATCCAATAGCAAGATCTTATTTAAATTTAATTTCGATCCAAATTTGGAACATATTTAAATTTAATTACTTTTATATTCAATATTTGGTTTTGATTTGAGTTTAATTTCTAAAATGTCTATTTTAACGTTTAAAAAGACATTTTTTTTATGTTTGAAAATGTTTATTTTAACGTTTGAGAAAATGTTTTTTTTATGTTACAAAAACATCTATTTTAACGTGTTCTAAAATGTTTTTTAATCCAATATGGCGTCCCAAATGAGAATATCGGAAGGGCCCTGCTCGCTGGACCGGACTCCTCGCCTCAATCTTCCCTCTCGGACGCGAGCTGTCGCAGCTCTCCTTTTTCTGGCGGTGAGCTCTCCCTGGGAAGTCAAATCTCGCTCGGTTAGTCTCCAGAATACGTGCCGCTTAGCTCAATCACTTACGAAAAAAAGGAAAACGTACTCGTCTCGTCCGAAGAAACGCAGCAAGCGCGGCCATGACACCGAACGAAAGCGAGGAAAGAAGTGGGGGCGCTTTGAGAGTGGCGACTTACGCGTTGCGCCATCTGAATGAAACGACCCAGATAGCTAAATCTGTTCGAACAAATAATGCCAAATACTTGCTACAAATTTTGGTTTCAGAAATGGTACAAATTTGCATCAAAATTTGTTTTATCAAATGTTGTCGACAAACTGCTAGCAAATACGTATCAAAACATGCGTACACAATTGACGCCAAATTGATACCAAATATCGAGCAAAGCTTAGTAGTACCTGATAACAAATTGGCATCAAATTGCCGCTAAAATTAGTTGACAAAACCTAACACCAAATTAATGCCAAATATTGAGCAAATTCTGGTGACAAAGCTTGAGAACAAATTGACGCCAAATACCGAGCAAAGCTTAGCAACTACCTGATAACAAATTGGCACCAAATTGCTGTTAAAGTTTGTTGACTAAACCTAACGCCAAATTGATGCCAAATATTGAGCAAATTTTGGTAACAAAACTTAAGAACAAATTGACGCCAAATACCAAGCGATGTTTAGGGCGTTTCATTCAGATGGCGCGACACGTGAGTCGCCACTTTCAACGCGCCCCCACCTCCTTTCTCGCTCTTGTTCAGTGTCATGGCCGCTCTTGCTGCGTTTCTTCGGACGAGACGAGTACGTTTTCCTTCTTTCGTAACTGATTGAGCTAAGCGGCACGTATTCTGGAGACCAACCGAGCGAGATTCGACTTCCCAAGGAGAGCTCACCGCCAGGAAAAGGAGAGCTTGAGGGAGGATTGAGGCAAGGAGTCCGGTCCAGCGAGCAGGGCCCTTCCGATATTCTCATTTGGGACGCCATATTGGAAGATCGACATTGATCGTGGTAGTACAAGGGGCTCTGCAAGGTTAATTCTCGTCTTAAGATCTGGAATTGCCCTCATTCTTGTGGCTCTGGTTTATATTCTAGCCCTAGAATTGATCTCGTAGCCAAAAGCAGAGGCCCCCCTCTCTCTTTTTTTCTTTTTTTCTTTTCTTTTCTTACTTTGATTTCAATCAGTAATCCAGACTCCTTAATTCCGCCCTGTAAGATCTGGTTAATTCTCGTCTTGAGATCTTGGAATTGCTCTCATTCTTGTGGGTCTGGTTTATATTCTAGCCCTAATGTAATTTTAATATATGCATTACAATTTTACACTGTCAAATAATAAATAATATCGTTTGAGATAATAATAACAACAGTATAGATAATAGTAACAATTTTATTACTTGACTTATTTCATTCTATTTTTGACAACTCGTATATACATTAATTGTGGCTAAGGTCTATACTATGTCATAGTGTAGATCTTAGCTACATTTCTGGCAAGTCAGTCCAAAGTATGCGGCTTTGTTCTCTATCCTTTTTATCTGTAGCAATTTTTTATTTCTTTTTATTTTTTAATTATTTTTTATGTATTATCTCTTATGTATCAGGTTTCTGAAGAAGACTAAGTATATAAAGTCGAAACGTAAAACGTTAATTGTATTTAAAATTTGTTTAATTAAACGAGATTTTGTTTTTAAATTTAAATTGATGACCTTTTTATAACTCGAGAAAATCAGCCAGCCTTCCATCCTATAAGTTTATTTTGTACTGTTAGTTTAATTAATTTAGTTATATTTTTTTCCATTAACATTCCATTTGTTATAGTGATTGTGCAGTAGAAAATCTGAAAAAATAAATGTTTTTAAAGAGTAAAGATAGTATATATTTTGAAATCTATGTATTTTATGTAAACATAACATTTAAATTTATTTGCAGTTTATTTTAGAACATGCCAAAAAACACCGTTTCATAAGCTTTCTAAGAAAGTTAAAAGGCAGAAAGTGAATGTTGAAGTTGTAGAAGAACTCAATTCAACAGATTCTTTAATTGAATTCGATCAGTCGCATATTCAGCAAGCACATGCTTCCGTTAAAAGCCAAAGTTCCGTAATACCAGATTTTCTTCATAATCAAAAAGAATCTGAACTTTCTCATTATTCTTAACTTTTTCATCATTCTGAACTTTCTCACCATTCTGAATTTTCTAATAATTCTGATCATTTTGAGTACTCTGAACACTTTGATTTCGAAAATAACGATAATTATAGAGATATATTTAACATTAACAGACACACCGGCAACAATAACGAGGCTCATTCAGATGACAACGATGATAATTCTGAAAACTGCGAGAATAGTGATGAGAATAAAAAATATTCGAAATGTTTCGTGAAAATAAGATTTATAAAGAAGAGTTATAAGAGTATAAAGAGTTATACTCTTATAGTCTTAAAAAAGAGTTATAAGAGTATAAAGAATATGTAATATTATGTAATAAAATGTTTCATTCTACTTGCCGTTTGAATCTGATTAAGGCAAAATTGTAATATTAGTTTGAAATAGAAACAATTTAAAATAATTTAAAATACAAGGGAAATGCTTTAGTTTTATAACTATCATATTCTTGCAATATTAAACATTTTACATATTCTTTTTTTGATTAAAATATTTCTCAAAATAATCTTGGAACTGTTGATGAAATATCGTGTATTTTTTTATCTGTAAAAGTTAAAAGTTTTGTTTGAATAGTTTAAAAGTTTTGTTTGAACGGTTTAAAAGTTTTGTTTGAACAGTTTTTTTCTGCTGTATATTAATTTCTATTACATCAAACACTACAAAATTCACTTCGGTTGCTTGCACCTAAATGATGTATATTATTCTTTTGTTATTTCTTTCTGACAACAGTACTGCATTATTCCATCGTAATCGACGAACTATGCACATTGTGAACATTTGTTTATTTCAATTTTGCATTCTTGCAAATAATAAATCGTGTTTCAAGTTTGAACTAGTTGTTTAAATATGCACGGTAGTTATTATTGTATGATTAAAGAAAGGAAAGTTAGTAGTATTAGGCTTATAAGAATATTGTTTTAGATGCATTTTCATAGAAATTATACTCGTGTTTTCAGTAAGATTCTATAAATCCTTCTTATACCGGCCAATGCATTATCTGCGCACGGAGTATGTGTTCCAGGCATTATATGAGATTCTCGAGTGTTTACAAATATTGTATGTGCTGTTGACAAAGTTAAATGTTTGCATATGTCAGTAAATTCACATTGTATAACATTTACTGTAATTAATATATAATTAATTATTTTATTGCCACCGTTAGATTTTATAAATGTCTTATAATGTTTTATAAATATAAAGATTTCTTTTAACATATGTATAAAATAATTTATTGTAAATCAATTAAAAATTATATGCTTTTTATAATTTAATGCTTTTAATTTTTCCAAAAAAAATATATATTTTAGTATTTATTAGTGGCTACGTAACAAGGCTTGCTGCAATTTGGCGTCAAGCTGTGTCATCAAGATTTGCTCTGTATTTGGTGCCAATTTGCTGTTAAGTATTGTTCTCAAATCTTGTTTGATATTTGATATCAATTTGGCGTCGGGTTTTGTCAACAAACTTTGATAGCAATTTGTCAACAATTTGCTGTTAGATTGCTGGCAAGCTTTGCTCGGTATTTGGTGTCAATTTGGCGTCAAGTTTTTTCGTCAAGGTTTGCTCGCAATTTGGCACAAATTTGCTGTCGAGCTTTTGTTGGCAAGCCTTGTTTACAATATGGCGCAAATTTGCCGTTGAACTTTTGCTGCCCTGTTCTGCTCGATATTTGGCGTCAATTTGGTGTCAAGTCATGTACACAAGCTTTGCTAGCAAAACACAAGCGTATTGCAGACACAGATCGCACCGGATTTGTCGACAAGTTTTGCGCGTATTTGGTGTCAAATTGGTTACAATTTGCTGACAAATTGTTTACTGGGGATATAGCAAATAAATAATTAATGTAAAATAAATATTAAAATAATGTTAAATAAATGTTAAATAAATGTTTTTTCAAATCATTAGTGCAAATAAACAAGTAATGTAAAATGAATATTAAATTAATGTCGAATAAATGTTTAATAAACGTTTTTTTAATTCATTATTGCAAATAAATAATTAATGTAAAATAAATATTACATTACTGTCGAATAAATGTTAAATAAACGATGTTTCAAATCATTATTGCAAATGAATAATTAATGTAAAATGAATATTAAATTAATGTCGAATAATCGTTACATAAATGCTTTTTTCAAATTATTACAGTAAATAAATAATTAATGTAAAATAAATATTAAAATAATGTCGAATAAATGTTAAATAAATGTTTTTTTAAATCATTATGCCAAATAAACAGTTAATGTAAAATAAATATTAAAATAATGTCGAATAGATGTTAAATAAATGTTTTTTTCAATTCATTATTGCAAATAAATGAGTAATGTAAAATAAATATTAAATTAATGTCGAATAAATATTAAGTAAATGTTTTTTTCAAATCATTATTGCAAGTGAATAAGTAATGTAAAATAAATATTAAATTAATGTCGAATAAATATTAAATAAATTTTTTTTCAAATTATTATTGCAAATAAATGAGTAATGTAAAATAATTATTAAATTAATGTCGAATAAATATTAAATAAATGTTTTTTAAAATTATTATTGCAAATGAATAAGTAATGTAAAATAAATATTAAATTAATATCAAATAAATGTTAAATAAATGTTTTTTTAAATCATTATTGCAAATAAATTATTAATGTAAAAGAAATATTAAATAAACGTTAAATAAACGTTTAATAAATATTTTTTCTAAATCATTACTCCAAATAAATAATCAATGTGAAATAAATATTTAATAAACATTAAATAAATATTATTTTTACAATGGATTGTATAAATGTATAATTAATAAAAAATAAATATTAAAAACACATTTAAAAAACATTGTCTGTTGATTGGGAAAGTAGTAAATAATCCTGTTTATACATATATCCGGAATTCACGGATTCTGTCAGTTTGAATCGGTCAGTCAATCCGTATAAATCATTATAATTTCGTGATTTCGGGGTTCACGAAATCATAACGATTTAAACGATTGACTAAGACCGATTCAAACCGATAGAAAACGAGTGAAATTACATCCTTGAGTACGAATCCGTTTCAATCGTTTCCAATCGGTATAATCGTTATGAAATCATGACAATTCAAACTGATAGGAACCGATTGAAATTACATCGTTAATTGATTACGAATCCGTTTTAATTGGTTTCGATCGGTGTAATCGTTACGAAATCATAACGATTCAAACCGATAGGAACCGATTAAAATTACATCGTTGAATACCAATCCGTTTCAATCGTTTTCAGTCGGTGTAATCGTTATAAATCCGTGATTTCCGGATCAAGAATCCAGATTCATGCGGATTCAAAATTTTTAATCGGATTCAATCGGTCATTTTTAGCAGGGTGCAGGATTAAAATTGGCGTATCGAACGGGATGAAGCTTGCGATTGTAAGACGATTTTATGTTCGCCGTGATAGGGAATTTTTACGGGGTTTAATAATTAACGGGCAGATTCTCTTTGCTAAGAAAAAAATAATAATAAATAATAAAGGAAAGGAAAAAGGAAAGAAATGTAGCAACTGGCTGTGGCGCGAGTTTCTCTTACAATTGCAGAGCGAACGACGCATTGTGTAAATCGCTCGTTTCGATTATGCAACGGTCGCCCCGCTCGCTGTTTATAATCGATGGTTTAAATTATTAAGAATTTTGTGTATAAGGAGAGGAGGATTCTGTATAAGGACGGGAGAGATTCGCTAATTTTATATGGTGAAGATTGGCAACAATCATGTAAATAAATATACACATGTTGCAAAAGCTGTCGCTTTCCTTTCATTTTACGTAACCGATCCCTTCCTGCGAACGCGGAAAGAGACATAAAAGAGATAAAATCCGAATTCCATCGCCAATATCAATTATTTTGTTCAATAAATTCCTCTCTTTTGTATTTGTTACGTGGTTATTTCCTTTCGATATTTACTGTATCGATACGCTACGGTCGATATTTTTGGTGTATCAATACTTTGTTCTACGATACGTATCGATACGATATATCGATACTTTCCTTTCGATACGACATCCCTATTGTGCGGTGGCTCTTACGCGGAATTAAATGTCCTTAGGCTGAGTTTCCACTGAGCGCGTCACGCGTCGCGTCATCCGAGTTAAACCAATCAAAACATCCCATTTTGTTCCCGTCACAAGTAATGTAATAAAATGGGATGTTTTGATTGGTAGCGTCGTCTGTCGTTAACCAATCTAAACATCCCGTCACAAATAATGTAATAAAATAAGATGTTTTGATTGGTTGCGACGAATGACGCGACGCGTGACGCGCTCAGTGGAAACTCAGCCTTATGCTGCGTTCCCACTATACGCGTCGCGCGTCGCGTCACGACGCCGCGTCATGAGTTATCCAATCAAAACGTTTCATTTTATGACGTCATTTCCGACGCGAGATCTTGCCATAAAAATGAAACGTTTTGATTGGATAACTCATGACGCGGCGTTGTGACGCGACGCGCGACGCGTATAGTGGGAACGCAGCATTAGTTCACATAAGCCATTTTTTCCGCGTAACTCGTATCGCGTAACCAATCATATCGTTGATTCTTTTAAAATGTTCCAACAGAAATGTCAAACGTCCATGTGAACTAAGGACATTCAATTCCGCGTAACAGAAAACGCGGAATGTCTCTGATTGGTTACGCGATACGAGTTACGCGGAAAATATCAGTCCATGTGACCGCAGCCTAAGGCTGGTTTCACATGGAGCGTAAGATGCATATGCGTAACTTGCGTCAGCCAATCAAATCGTCTCAGCTACTATACGCGTATGATACGATTAAATACTGAGACGATTTGATTGGCTGACGCAAGTTACGCATACGCATCTTACGCCCCATGTGAAACCAGCCTAATGCTAAGACTCCATAGACGCGGCAACGCCGTGCGGCAGAGTGCGTTGACCAATCAACAAATTTTGATTTTGCCGGAGGCGACTTGCGGCAGCCTTCTGATTGGTCAACGCACTCTGCCGCACGGCGTTTCCGCGTCTATGGAGTCTTCTAGCATAAAGGTGCGATTTCACGATGACGCTCGACGCTGGATTCGAGCGTCAAAAAGCTAAACTGTGTTTAGCTTTGACACTCGACGCTCATTTCAGCCAATCCAGTGGTTAGGTTATATTTCGCGTCCCTCTGAATCTATCACGTGACCAGATTTGACGCTCGAATATAGCGTCGAGCGTCATCGTGAAATCGCACCTTAAAGGTGCCTTTTCACGTTGACGCTCGATCGGCTCGACGCTCATTTTCAGTGAGCAAAAATCTTTAGAAATAATATTTTTTATTTATATATATATTCGTAAAATATTATTACTTGAAGATATTACTTGAAAATAATTAATATTTTACGTATTTCGAAGCCTATTTTTGATTGTACTGAGACGATCAACGACGATTCAGCGTCAACGCTGGATGTTGAATAAATTCAGCTTTATTTCTTGACGCTAGCGTCAAAGCGAAACCACGTGACCCTAGAAATAATATTTTTTACTTATTTATATTATATAAGTAAATTTATATATGTATATAAATAAAATATATTATATTTAAAGGTTTTTGCTCGCTGAAAATGAGCGTCGAGCGTCAACGTGAAATGGCACCTTTAGGGTGAAATCACACGATATGGGAATCAGCATGCGGGACCAGCTACCGCTTCGCTTTCTGCTGCGCGGCAAGCGTTTCTGTGTTCTGTGAGCAAGATCCGTTACTATGTTTATGTCTAAATTCACAGTTTATAAAATCTCTTTGGTCTTTTGGTGACGGATTGACGATATCGACGATACTATTGTGATTTTTGTTAAAGAAATTTATTTTCTGTGTTATTAAGTGGTTAAAGAATTTGTAATGAGGAAATTAGATTGTCAAGAGTTATGGGGAGCCGACAGATTAGAAGCTCAGTTAGAAGTCGCCCGCGATGGGCTTCGTGGTCTTGATCGCAGCATTCGTAAAATCTTGGGCCGGGATATTCCTGATGGTGAAAGCGGTCCATTGCAATCTAGGTTATATTTAATTCGAAAATCTTTAATTTATTTTCTAAATTTATTCATAAAATTATTATGAATTTTTAAAGTACTTTATAAAAACAGTCATGAGATATTTTAGCAATTTATATATTGCAATATTTATATATATATAACTTTCATTATCACGGATATTCTCATACATTTTCGTGTAACCTTTATTTTTGTACTACTTGTACTATATTTTTCTCGTTTATTTCATATTTATGTTACTTAAAGCGATATTTATAGTTGGATCTTACATATAAGATGACTTTCTATTGCTACGTTTACGCGAGCGTTACTTCTCTAGTAACTTACGATAATTCACTCGTTTACGCGGAGTAAATTATCGTAAGTTACTACAAAATCTCGGTTACGCGAAGGAAAATCCCGTTTACGCGAAGGAATTATCGTAAGTTACTACAGAAGTAAAGCTTGCGTAAACGTAGTAATACCAGCCTTATATTACATATATATATATATATATATATATATATATATATAAAACATCTATTATATTATATTTTTATTATATATTAAATAACTATATATTTATATATTCTTGTTAGTGTGATTGTGTTAGGTGTAATTTTGTTTTATTTAATTCATTATTTTCTAGAATACCTCAAAAACGACTATTGCAAGAAGATCGTCGAAGAACTATAACAGAGTTTGTGAATAATGAACTGCCTGGAGGCAAACGGCGCTGGCAAGGGAGTTCAAATGTAGAACCAAAAACAGTTTTTAGTCGATTAAGTGCACGTGTTCCATCTACTGCAGATGACAGTGCTGATGAAGATGATAGCATTGCTAAGGTATTTATTTACGTATATATATGATCTTGAAAATAACATATATTTTGTTTGTGATTGATACTTCTTAATATAGAAACGTCTGTCTAATATAAAAATATTTAATAGTTCTGCAAAATTCACATTCTTTAAATTTTTCCAATTTTGGTTGTACACTGACCAGCAGGAATGCCTGGACATTTCAATATGTATTTGATGTGTGTATACACACACACGCACACACACTACACATTCAATTTGAGATACTTCGTGAATATATAATGTATTCAAATATTTTTAAGGGTAAATATTTCCCTTTATACAGTCAGCCCCGATGATCTTGACCTTGACATATGTTGTCAAGGACATGACTCTGAGCAACTTTTCGTTATAACTTAATCGTCGCTCATTGCTTATTTAAAAGTTATGAACAAAAAAAGTTTGAAAAATATACGAATTTGTGTCAATACTAAGGGAAATAATTTGCTGATATGTATGCTGATGTGTGTGTAGACAGTACACATGTAAGCGAGGGAGGGGGATAGCCCCTCCCCCACAGGCAGGGGAGGATAGGGGTGGACCTCGGTTCATGTGGAAAGTTGAAAACCCGAACCGTACAATAATAGACCTGACACAAACTTGTAAATTTCTCAAATTTTTTTTATTTATAACTTTTAAATAAGCAATGAGCGACGATTAAGTTACAAGGAGAAGTTATTCAGGGTCATGTCCTTGACAACATATGTCAAGGTCAAGGTCATCGGGGCTGACTGTGTAAAGACATATTTACTATCATATTTAATATAGAATTTGATAATAAAAATAAAAAATATTTTTATTTAATTTTTAAAGTTATATCAAGATTATTTTGTTTTTTCAATTGAAAATTATATTTTTATTTCAGCATTATGAAAATGCAGGAAAAAAACAAATTTTATGGATTTGTTTGAAACAGCCTTAAAGAAATTCAGAATAAGAAAAGAAAATAAACTTTTGAGACAGACTCCATTTAATTTACTTTATTTTATACGTGTTTATTCTTTATTTATAAATTATTTTGATATTTGATATTGATATAAATTCAATAATTTGATGACACAAACTGTATTAGAGATCATACAAGCTTAAAAAACCATACATATATTATAAATTTCCTCGTATATATTTTTTTAAATAAATTCAACAAAAAAAAAATTTATTTTATTGTTTTGATTTACTCAAATTATACTTTTTTATTATACTTTTTTAACCATGTATTTTGACTCGTCAAGTATAATTTTGTATAATCTTTGATGTATTCTACTCTAATATTTGTACATAAGATAAACTATTATGTATCTTAATGTTTATTAAGCCTGCTGTATCATCCAGAGTAATAGCCACTCCTCGAGAAATTCCTTCGCGTCAAGAGGTTATTAGACGAGAAAGAACAGATGAGCGTAGTCGACAAAGAAATAAACGTATGTTTGGTGCACTTTTGGGTACTTTACAAAAATTTAGACAAGAGGAAACTAAACTTAAGGCGAAGGTAAGATATATTTAGGTAAGATATATTCAGCAATTAGATATATTTATCATTAAAATATATAATGTCTCATTTACAGGAAGATAAAAAGGCAGAAGTAGAAGCTAGAGTAGAAGAGGCTAGACGACGAGAGAAAGAAGAACTACGAAGAGAGAGACAACAACTATTTTTATCACGAAAACGACAATTGGCTGAAGTACGAGCATTGGAAGCAAAGCTCACACGTAGTCGGCAGTTTCAAGATTGGCGCAATGCACAGTTGCCCCTTGTTTCTTTTATAAAAACGCATGCACAACCTTCTATTTATTATGTACCAAAGCGTAAACATCCACAAACGGACATGTTACTAGCGCAGTCCACAAAAGAACTTCATGGTTAGTATTCTCAAATATTGTATGTAATTTTATTTATTTATATACTTACGCGAATGTATATAAAATAGTATATTTTTCTTGTATTATTTCAGAGGAAATTGAAAGAAGAGAAAAAGCTTTGGTTGAAGAATTAAATCTAATAGAGGTTCAGATAGGATTAGGCAAACATTCACAAAACTTTGAAGCATCTTCATCTTTACATACTGTAGAAGCTGCACCTTTAATACAAGAGGGTGAAGAAAATCGAGATCCTAATCCAGAACATAATATTGAGACTGCAATCAATGATAATGCTGATATTTCAATGCAGTCTATAATAAATGAAAACTTCGATAATGATCATACTGTTGAGAAAAAAGAAGTACAATTGGAAATGGTTCAACCAGAAGTAAACAATGGCTAGAATAAAATTCGCTATGATAAAAAGAGTTATACATATTAATATTATATACAGCCGATGGTCCAACATAAAATGAGGATTTTCATAGTAGGTTCTTTTAACATTGTTTTATGATTGTATAATTAAAGATATTCCTAAAAGATAAAAAAACTTGTAATTTTATTACCATATAAATCTGTAGTTTACTTTTATGGCTTTTAGTCTCCTTACAGAAAAATAAGGTGAATTTTTCCTTGAAATAAATTAGCTTATTTGTATATATTGTAGATCAGTAAAGGCCCTTGCACAATGCCAAGCAACAAGCAATGGGAAGAGGAAATAACCAAAAATTCGTTAATTAGGTACAACCTAAAAAATTCGAATGCTACGATTGGTTGGCAACAGGTAATAGGCACAGAATTTTCAACGTGACGGAAACTCTGTCTATTGCCTATGCCACTGTTTATTCTGCATTTGTACATGATTTCTGATTTCTATTCCCTGTTCCTATTGCCTGTTGTCTGGCATTGTGCAAGGGCCTTAAAGGACCGTTTACAATAATAAATAATAAGAGAAGCGCATCCGGCGGCTCGCTTGCTGATTGGCTGACCGCGGCCACCAATCACAACCGAGAGTGATGGTCCCGCAGCTGGGAGTCGATTGTGTATCTTGAAACGAGGTGAAAATTACAAAAGTGAACAGATTTTACTAAATTTCGACAAATGAAATCGTAGATACGCTAGTGAATTTCCTCACTTTTGTAATTTTCACCTCATTTCAAGATACACAATCGATCCCCTGGAGGTCGATTCTGTATTTTGAGATGAGGTGAAAATTACAAAAGTGAACAGGATTTACTAGATTTTGACAAATGAAATTGTAGATTCTCTAGTGAATTTCCTCACTTTTGTAATTTTCACCTCGTCCCAAGATACAGAATCGACTCCCTGATTCATGTGACCTCGATATACTTAGCAGACAAATTTGATATTTCTTATTATTGATTATTTTAATAGTTTGGGAATCGTTTGGGCAAGTTTAGGAATATAGTTTCATAGTTTAGGAAATAATAGTTTATTTATAATTAATAAAAATTAATTGAGCGTATATATATATATATATATATATATATATATATATATATAAAGGAAGATGTCCTGACTGACTGACTCACTCACTCACTCACTCACTCACTCATCAACGCCCAGCCTAAACCCCTGAACCGAATTTTTACCAAAAGTATATGAAATAGGGGTAGAATTTTCCGGGGAGTGCCACTATGTGTATAGTTTTTTGTTACCGATTTCCTGGAAACCGGTTTTCTTAATTTTTCTAATTTTTCGGGAAATAATTGGCCGAATCTCAAAGAATTATAGATCAAATTTCTACCAAAAGTATATGAAATAGGGGTAGAATTTTCCGGGGAGTGCCACAATGTGTATAGTTTTTTGTTATTGATTTTTTGGAAACCGGTTTTTTTAATTTTTCGGGAAATAATTGATCGAATTTTAAAGAATTGCATATAAAACAGGGGTAGAATTTCCCGGGGAGTGCTATAAACTGTATAGTTTTTCGTTACCGATCTTTTTGGGAACCGGTATTTTTTGGAAATCGGTTACGAAATTTTTCCAATTTTTTTAGGAAATAATTGAGTGAATCTCAAAGAATTGTATACGACGGAATTAAATTTCAGTCGATAAAAAAGTAATATTTTTCAATTTATAGCATTTTAGAGAGAGAGAGAGAGAGAGAGGGAGAGAGAGGGAGAGAGAGGAAGAAAGAGGGGGAGAGGGAGAAAGAGGGGGAGAGAGAGGGGGAAAAAGAGAGGGGGAAAGAGAGAGAGAGGGGGAGAGAGAAATAGGGAGAGAGAGAGGGGGAGAGAGAGAGGGGAGAGAGAGGGGGAGAGAGAGAGGGGGAGAGAGAGAGGGGGGAGAGAGAGGGAGAGAGAGAGAGAGAGAGAGAGAGAGGAGAGGAGAGAGAGAGAGAGAGAGAGAGAGAGAGAGAGAGAGAGAGAGAGAGAGAGAGAGAGAGAGAGAGAGAGAGAGAGAGAGAGAGAGAGAGAGAGAGAGAGAGAGAGAGAGAGAGAGAGAGAGAGAGAGAGAGAGAGAGAGAGAGAGAGAGAGAGAGAGAGAGAGAGAGAGAGAGAGAGAGAGAGAGAGAGAGAGACTATTTGCGTGTCTTATTACGTATGTCCTCCGGGGCGAAGCCCGGGTAACCAGCTAGTATATATATATATAGTTAGCAGACATAATTTTAAAACCAATTGTTTTTTCTTTTTAAATTAACGTGAAATTATTTGAGAAACACGTCTGTAATGTTTTAAACGTTTGGCAAATAATGATTTCATCTGAAAATGAAGTTACACGTGCGATAGCTGGACAGTTTCACCATGGTTTGTGAGTCATCCAATCACAGCTGAGAACGTGGAAAGTGCTGCTAAAGCATATAAAAGGGTGCATTCGTTTACGCAGGGCTGCGTGCAGAAACAAATGCACCCAAAGAAACGTTCACTTTCCCAAAATGGATTCATTATTATAGCGCTAATTGTTGCATCTTTCTCGCGGATTTTAATATATATATTTATAGATTGGAACCCGGAGTAATTCCCAATCCTGCGATAATTTTCATAATAGGGAAGCTTGCGGCGGCCAATCCATATGGAATGCTGTCCTTTGTTAAAATGACGTTGACTAAATAAAGGAACATACAACCCAGTGAGAAATACCTCATCAAAACGATATCAAATTGACGTCAAATAGATGAAAATTTCATCTATTTGACGTCAATTTGACATCGTTTTGATGAGGTATTTCTCACTGGGAAGGAGTATAAGATGAAAATTCCATTTTATTTTCTAACAATGGCACATTTCTAAATGTGTTTTAAAGCGCTTCGCTATTACAATTGCCACTGGAAATAAAGTAAACTCTGTTCTATGAATATATATGGATTTAAACAAAAAGCGAACTATTTTATTTTTAATAAATGCATCATAAATGCATAAGTACCGGATTAATGGATTCTATGGCAAAATGTATAACAAGTTCCTTTGCATGTTAATCGAATTAACGTCGAAATAATCGTAAAATATATATTTATTTTGATTAAGCTTGATCGTATGTATATACATATACATATACATACATATATATATATATATATATATATATATATATATATATATATATACCTATATGTATGTATGCATATGCATATATATATTTCGTTATACTGCTTTTTGTACTTAAACGTTTTGTAAAAAATCTTTAAAAAATATTTTTATCTAGTAGTAAGTAGGTCACAATTATATACACATCACAATTTAACATAAATAACTAAGAATAATAATATCTTAATTAAAGATGTGAATAATAAAATGAAAGAACTGAGCAAATTGTTATTTTATAATAAAATAAACATTTACGGACTATAATATAGACATAATTGCACTCTTCTAAGATAATCGGTTAGATTCAACTGCACATCAGATTCACAGCGCGATATAAATGGCCCCAATCGGTGTAATTACTGTTGTCTCGTCACATCCTTCGACATTTAATTGCATATCATCACATTTCAGCCATCGTCCTGAAGGTTTTCGACAGTAGCCAATAAAGTGACCAGGAATGTGTTCGATGACACCTATCAAGCTAAAAATAATAAACAGTTTTTCATGTTTAATAAGCAAATAAAACAATACATAATAAGCGACAGCTATTGCATATTAGTAAACATACCGGTACTGTTTTACAAAATTCAGTGTAATTGAAACATCCCGAGCTGCTTCAAAGGGACAAATACTAAGAAATTCGAACAGAGTTTGATGGATATTCTCCATAAATGGGCGGATTGCCTCTTTGTCGCATTTCCAGTCTCGACAGAACTTAAAATCACAGCTAGTAAGCCGATATCCAATTTCGCCCTAAAGAAATCGAGATTTGTTGTTGATTAGACTTCGGAGTTAAATAGTATAATACTTATTAAGTGTCATAAAAGTTTTATTATCTCGGATATTTTTCATTTTTACTCCAGGAGGATTTGCCATTGCCCCGTTAGCCATTTAAGATGTTGCCCGCTCAGCACGTGGCTCACGTTATTTTGCACGGACGTGGGGTTGGACTTTGCTGAGCATATATGCTGCTTTCAGCATTACATGTGTTGTGTGAGCGTTCACATGTGCGCGCGCCTCCATAGATAGCGCGCATTGCCTAGCTGCGCAGTCCGATGCGCAGACGTCTTGATGCGGGCGACACGCGAGTCGCCAGAGAGCATTGTGCAAGCAACCGTGCCACGTATTACACGTACAATATATAGTGTTCTAAAGGAAGACGCAGTGTACATTCATTATCCGCCTTTCCTTACCATTTACTGGATCCACACCATTACATGTGCGGCTTGCCTCAAAAAGGCGACACAAACACAACAACATGTAGCATAATAACCTAAACAGAAAATGATACAAAAATTATACATTTCAAATTACAAATATGTTATGCGTAATGATCGATACATTTCGCATTACAGATTTCTTTTGTGGAGTTCTAAAATAATATAACTTTACCTATACATACCAAGAAAATGCAACAATTAACGCTAATAATGAATCCATTTTAGGAAAGTGAACGTTTCTTTTATGCTTTAGCAGCACTTTCCACGTTCTCAGCTGTACCCAACTCATAAACCATGGTGAAACTGTCCAGCTATCGCACATGTAACTTGATTTTCAGATACAATCATTATTTCCCAAATGTTTAAAACATTACAGACGTGTTTCCCAAATGATTTCACGTTGATTTAAAAAAAAAATTGGTTTTAAAATTATGGCTGGCTAACTATACGCTCAATTAATTTTTATTAATTATAAATAAACTATTATTTCCTAAACTATGAAACTATATTCCTAAACTTGCCCAAACGATTCCCAAACTATTAAAATAATCAATAATAAGAAATATCAAATTTGTCTGCTAAGTATATCGAGGTTTCCATGTGCGAATAAGCAGAGAGAAACCTGAGAAAGGCCATCCCGGACCGGAAATAAGTTGGCCCTGGAAGTTCATATTTTTTAATAAACTATAGCTGAAACGATTGCTCTCTAATTGCTCCCTCAGAATCAACAATTGCTCCCCTTTTAAAATTATTATTTTTTAAAATATTTAAAAAAAACGTAAAATTTATAATTTTCACTCAAAAACATATTTCTAATAACTCTATGCAACTAAATCCGGCATAGAACGATTGCTCCTTAATTGCTCCTTATTGCTCCATCATTATTTTAATGAAGTAGTATTGAAAGTAATAATTTATTGCATATCCCCGTAGGGTTCACAATCTAGTACCTCCTTCTTTCTCCTCTCACTTAACCCTTTGGACCAACTGCTTAACGTCTCTTTCCGAAAGACGGAGCCCAGTTTGCTCCGCACAAGAGCCCGAATCTTGCACGGAGGGGCGCAGCTTTCGGAAAAACATTCCATGGCTCTATAGTCCAGTCAAATTAGATCAAAATATAGCGAATAGAAAAAATAACCGGAAAAAAGCTATAAATTGGTGGAGACCTTTATCTTGGCATACTATTGAACATACTGAAAGTCCGGACTTCTATCTGCAGGGCTCGATCCGCCATCTTGAAAAAAGGTGCTCCAATTCAGTTTTTTCCTCATATCTCGGTAATCGTTGATTCTATCGCAATGAAGGTTATTATAAAAAGTAAAGCTAATTAAATTCTCTATAAAAAAGGTTCAATACATTTTTTTCGTAACTTTAATAGTTTTTCTGTAATACACAGTTGAATATATGGATATTTGTATTTTGTCTCACGCTGTCATAAAAATCAGACTCTCGGTGTAGAATTTGTAAGAAAAAATATAAATAGACAAAAAATATCAAATGTGTGCGTGATATTTCTCGTACATATGAAAATTTGGCAACTCTTACCATTTAAAATTGTTGTACACGACTAGTACTGGGGGTAGCGTCGTCTACAAGATTCTTCTGAGCCGTTTTCTGAGGTTGTGAATCTGCAGGACTATGATCATCATCTCGATCTTCAACATCGATTACGAAGAAATCGTTCTCGTCAAGCTTCCAATGCTTGACAGCTGAAGCTTCCAATAATTGTACCTCATTATATGATGCGCTGAAGCCCAAGCTAGATAGTAACGTTACTAGATTTTTAGAGCCAAATTTCCGGTATAAAAAAGCAGCAACGCTGATTAAAAGTGGTGACAAGAAAGATCTTGTCCTGGTCGCCAACATAATAGCGTGCACTATTGAAATGCATTTTTATTCGAGCTGCTGCAATGGGCATTTTCTTCCTTTAGCTATAACGTTTTCCAGAAAAATATTGAGGGATTTCGGTATGTAGTCTTTTACATCTGTCAAAAAATCATCGCTTGAAGGATATGCAGACGTGTCGTTGATTTGTGAGCGAATATCTTTCCGAATTATGGCTGTACCTGCAGTGACTACTCGAAGGCGTTCTTCCCGTCCATCGACTTTCTTTCGTTCATACCAATAACTCGACAAAATTGTATATCCTTTGTTTTGGAAACATATAGTAGTAATCTTCTTATTTGTCGCTATAACAATTTCGTCATCGTATTTTTCTTTTAGTTTTCTTAAGAACGGAAGAGAAAGTCGATGAACGCCTTCGAGTAGTCACTACAGCTGCAGCCATAATTCGGGAAGATATTCGCTCACAAATCAACGACACGTCTGCATATCCTTCAAGCAATGATTTTTTGACAGATGTATAAAAGACTACATACCAAAATCCCTCAATATTTTTCTGGAAAACGTTATAACTAAAGGAAGAAAATGCCCATCGCAGCAGCTCGAACAAAAATGAATTTCAATAGCACACGCTATTTGTGACAGGAAAATTAGAATCCGTCCCCTCGACATCGATACTCGACGTAATAGTCGACCCAACGGGGCTACCGACTGTATATACATTTACCGACCGCACGTTTGCTACCCGCGCCGCGCGAGCGCCGGCCCTGTAAACCGCCGAGACGGAGAGCCAATAGCGTGGCTGCATGTGACGGAACATATCGAACCGCAACGATTAGGATCGAAAGGGCGCGTGGTAGCGGAACGACCGAGAGATCTCGAGGACTCATCCGTCGGTCTTCGGCTTGATTAGTCCAAACTCGCGATCAGCTGTCTGCCAGTTAAGCGTTATAATACGAGTACTCCGAGATTGTCTGCGCAGTATTGAACGACGTTGTATCGAACATCCTCGACGAATATTTGTCAACGTAATATCGACGGCGTTATAATCAGGGTGAAAAGACCGTGTGGCCGTTCTGCGGCAACAGAAGCATAACCTGTAATGTAAGTCTAACCAAGTTAATACACTTATATATCGCTTGCTTTCTCTCTTTTCTCTTGACTTTGCAATATTCCTTGGTATCTCCTGTTTCCTGGATCACCCAATCGAACCATTTTATTATAAAATTTAGAACTTTGTTAATTTCGTGAAAATTAACTGGCGCCCAACATATCAATTAATCATACTTTGAGCCCCGACAGCTCTGACCCAAGCCGCGTCGGGTGAAAGGGTTTGTCAAAAAAATCCTGTCTCAATTGGCGCCCAACGTGGGGCAGTTGGGAAACGAAATCGTTAATTAAAATAATTACTTCGTATAATTTTATTGTGAACGGCGGGGCGTTGAGTCCAAGCGTGCCTGCCGGCATCCGCATTCCAAGCTCAAGGCCGGCCGTAAAGTCAAGTGTAAATAAACAGGAAATACCTCATACTTTCCTCGACGATCGCTTCTAATGTTTCCTTGTAGAGCTTCTATACCTATGTATTGATTATTTATGTACCAAGTGAAAGTAAGTTGCGGTCGACGGATGAGGATCTGTAAAATTATTTATTAATCATAGTTTGAGAAATGCCGATGGGCTTAGGTCGTCTGGAACCGAGCTACCCGGTAATAATAGGAATATGTCAATACTATAATCTCGTCTGAACGATGTAAAGGTCCCGTTCACGACAGATTATAAACTGTAAAATTATTTACTGATCATATGTTAGTCTCGTCTAAATGATGTAAATGTCTCCCGTTTATGACAGATTATAAACTAGTTGCAGTCACTTAATTTAGATCTTGCTCCGATTTTCCGGCTTGTTGAGAATATCGAGTAATTTCTGAGGGACAAAGGTCTCGCCTTGGTCCGTGTCAGCTACGGTAATTATTGTAAACTGAGCTGAGTTGATCTCGTTAATTATTAAATCCTAGAAGGATTAATAAAGATCTTGTCGTCAATGAGTGAGAATCCGCTCCCATTCGTCGACAAATTATTACATCAATTGGTTCATATCTTGTTATGAAAGAATACTGCCACCTATTATGTTAATTTATTATGTTAAATTATTATGTTAATTTATTATGTTAAATTATTATGTTAATTTATTGTGAAATTATTATGTACGCGCTTTGTCAACCGGTTCATACCTCGCTGTGAATTGTTGACAGGGTCCGTTCTGATGCGTTATTGGTGAAAAGTTAATGACACTTTAATGGCTTGAGTCTTGTCTCAGTTGTTGATGAATGATAAATTAAGTTATTAAATGTTATTATCGAAAAGTCGACGACATTCTAGCTTGAGTTTTGTCTCGATTGTCGACTGCTAAACAACTGTAATTTAATCAAGCTATTAAATCTTAGTAAAATTCTGTTCAAATTAAAGAAAATTTTGATTGGGTCAAGACTGAGATTGTGGAGTAAGACATTGAATCGTCAAAGCGAGCATTGGCACAATTATCGAACAATTAAACAGAAACAAATAAGGCCCTAGCAAGACTAAACGTAGCTCAAATATGACGTTCATGTTTATTTCGCCACCTAAACGAACAACTAGAGCCGGAACAAAGTTAATAGAGATGAATAATAAAAAACCGTCAAACGACCGGAGCCAGCAATTGTCGCTCAACGAAACGTTTCCTTCGGGGGGGAACGCGTCGAGTGGAGACTTGACGACGGGGCCCATCCAGTCGCAAACCGTCGAGGGCGCGGGGTTGGGGGGCTCGCCTATCGCTCGAAGCTCGGACATGGTCGTTTTGACTAGGGCTCGCTATTATACGTTTAAACGGAAACACGTTTATACGTATAATTAGCATATCCGTTTATTGGAAACGTTTTTCCGAATACACGTGTTTTAAGTCTAGGGCCTGATAAACGTTTAAACGTTTACACGTATATTTATAGTATATCCGTTTACTAAAAACGTTTTTCCGAATATTTTCACGTTTTTCTATAAACGTTTATTATCCCTTTCTTAAGTGTTTTATTTTTGAATGTACTTTATTAATAAAATATTTATTACAAATATAGTCAGAGTTGGGAAGTAATGTATTATTTGTAATATCGTTACCGTTACTTTCTTTCCGGTGACGTCGTCACATTTTTACAGTAACGGAAACGAATTCGTTACTTTCATCGTTACTTTAGTCATTTTTATTCAATAAATCAGAAGTAATTAGATTTGTTCGCGCTGCTTGCACTTCTTGGACTTGGAACAAAACGAATACGCATTCGGATGCTGGTATAAAAGCAAGAATGAATCACAATTAGTGATTGTTTTTAGATTATTGTTATTACATATTGTTGTTAATATGACGCACTGTTAAACAAAAACGGTATAAAAAAGTATTCTTTTGTTCAGATTTGGATGCAATTTTGACTTAAAATGAAATAAAGCATATAAATAATAGTTAATTTTGTAAAACACTCTCTTCTACTCATAAATGAATGTACTTACTAAATATACGAGTAAATGAGTTTTTGTTTAAATAATAGCGAGTCCTAATTTTGACGCGGGGGAGGGGGGGAGCAAATAGGGGCAGACAAAAGCACGAGGGAACGACACAGTTCGACAAGTTTTTGTCACGCGTGCTCGCATCATCGACGACATCCGCGAGTGAGAGCGAGCGCATGCACGCACGTTCGTACGTACGCATGCACGCACGCACGAAATAACAATGTATAATTTTCTCAGTGATGATTACTAAACGTTTACTAAGCGTTTACTAAGCGTTTATTAAATGTTTACTAAACGTTTACTAAACGTTTACTAAACGTTTGCTAAACGTTTAAACGTAAACGTTTTTCTGGAAGAAAATGTAAACGGATAAACGTTTCACGTTTAAACGTTTATTCGAAAAACGGAATAAAATCAGAGCCCTAGTTTTGACACAGCGAGCCATTGGTACTATCCCTAAAATTCGGGGGGGGGGGGGGGTACACCAGTGGGTAGAGGAAGAGGTTCGCGTGGGGCGACTCCGATTTTTAACGAAAATCCTCGTTGGCAACCACTAGAAGCGACGTTCGGGACGCTGACCACGAGACTAGACCATTTTGATACAAGATTAGCACGCGTTGAGGCACTCGAGAATAAAATCGACCAGTTATTGCAAAGAATAAATATATCGAGTAATACCGAAAAAAATTACAATGTCGAAATTCCACCGCTTAACTCAGCATCAAGGGGGAAAAACGTGGCGGGTGGCGCAACAGCGGAGAACGAAACGCTCGATCACGTATACAGTAGCGATGAAGATAACGAAGGAGAGGTTAGCTTAATTAATACCGAATCGTTAAGAACGGCTGGAAGCGGGCAACGAAGTAGCCTGATCGACATAGATAAAAAAATTCAGCTGCTATATCAAAACGCACGTGGGCCACCGCGACTATCAAACTCCCCAAGAGCTTTCGTACCGTACCGCCACGGGAGCGAACAGACAAAAACGGTAAACGAGGAACCGTCGAACAGTTCCCGGACTATTGACAAAGAGATACGGCGGTCATGTCAAAATGCGCGAGGATTATCTCGGGAAATAGTACTTGGAACCGGGTCACAAAGTAGGTTATTACAGGGTGAAGTTATCCCGGTAAATGAGAAAAGTTCGGTCGAAGGAGAACCCCGTAGGGTACATTTCGGCAATGAAAATCGGTCGGTCAACCTGAACACCCGATTATTAGACGGAAATCGAATAAGGGTGCCAAATGACGTTCGACATGACCCTCGAAACTTAAACGTAGAACAATTAAATCATCAAACTAGCGGGTGGCCATACGACATGGTCAAATTAACCATGACGCAATTAACACCTGAAGGCGAACTAATAAGCGAAGACAACTACGTAACCAGGGAGGAATATCGTCAATTGACGCAAACTAGATCCGAAGTAGAACGCGGTGAGGTCCGTACCCCTAACACTAGATTTTGGCGTGAACAGCGACCGTCATCAGCTAGAAGGGGAGTTCTATCGTGGCGTAGTAGCGAATCGGACGATAGCGACGGTAATACTCGGGGAGCCAACGGCTATGAGCACGCGCGATTTCGAAGGAATGCCTTGCCAACAAATCGATATGGTGGCAAGGAAAATAACTTACCCGCGTACGTGTACGATCGCGAACTCGAATCAGCCATGAAAATCGGCCGTATCGTCAGGGATTGGAAGATCACATTCCCCAAAACAGAGAAAGACCCGGAACAATTCTTACTGATTTTGAAAGATCAGTTGAGCGTGAGCGGGATAAGAAAGGATCTATTTGTTCCTTGTTTGTCAAGCGTTTTCGAGGGACCGTATAGAGCTTGGTATTTGTTAAACAAACAACGCTGGCAAACATGGAAAGATTTCACACGCGCCTTTCGCTTTCAATGGGCAGTGCAGAAGGACGATGGAGCACTTTTCTTAGAGGTCTGTAATTTAAAGTTCGAAAAGGGGGAAACCTTAGCAGCATTTACTTGTCGAGCACGCCTTATCTTTGAAAGGATGCAGAATCCACCGTCATTTCGCGAACAATTCAAACAAATTCTCGTCAAGTTCAATCCTAGATTGACTTTTGAAGTCCTGAATCTAGCCATCCGCGATTATGACGAATTCCTGCACTATTTAAATGAGCGAAATTATCTATATAACCGTTCAGTTGAAGCTCAGAAGGGAGCGCGCGGAAGGTCCCCTAAGCCGGACTTGAGGTGTTTACAGGATGACACCGACGAGTCTGATATCCAGTCTATTGAGGGCGGGAGTAGCGACGAGAATACAACCGAACTAAGGGCTATACAGACAAAACCGCCACGTAACGCTAAACAAGACAATAATACGACAAACAATACAAAAACATTAGTTAAGCAAAGGCTCGAAAAGAATATAGCGAACTTCAAGAAAGCCACAAAATCGTCGACAAACACCCCGAACGAACAACCATCGGCTCCTCAAACAAGGCCTGCCCGAGACTCTACTAAAATATTTTGTTACAACTGTGGCGAGATGGGACACACGTCGCGTTTTTGTACCGCGGAGCGACAGATCGTGTGCCACGTATGCCAAAATAAAGGCCACGTGAATAAGGATTGTCCAACGCGGTCGGGAAACGAGCAGGGCCGGCAGTAATTCCCCTTCAGGCTACCGCCACAGAAGGCCCGACTGAGGAAAAGAAAACAAAGTTTAATATAGAACAGATAAAATCCCTGGACAAATTAGAAAAACACGCCGATACGCCTACGTCAAATTCAATCACCACGGCTAACATTAATCGCGAGACGGTATCATTGGATTTATTAGAAACGCTCTCAGGTGATTCGGAATGGTCCGAGGAGGAATCCGACCTGGAATCGGTCAATTCAAACGGACAACCCGGGGAAATTATTCAATTGTCAACGTTGACGACTGACGAGACATCAGACGTTAGAAACGCGAAACAAAGTAGGTCAGACTTAGAGAATTTAAAAGAATGGCGACCGATCAGGCTACCGCCGCACCTTGTCCATCGCTTGACTCAGCGTCGAATTTTTTGCGCAGACAACGGTCTTACGGAGCCGACTAAAGTCGTAAAAATACCGGTGGAGATATCGATTTTTGGTGAAAAAAATCCGTGGAATAATAGATAGTGGTAGTGAAAGGTCGTACCTAAATCAAACAACCTACGAGCGAGTAAAAAACTTGCAAGTCAAGGAACTTTCTTCGGATTCGACATCGGAAAACGGAGTACGACTCGGTGATAAAACAATTGTCAAAACTAAAGGGGGTACGTCTTTCATAATTGACGTGGGCGACGTTTACGGCCCTCAATGGTTTAGTGTCCTCCCAAATTTGTCGAGCGATTTGATTTTCGGTATGGACTTTTGGATGTCCTTTAAGGTCAAAATTGACCCAACGACGAAGAAATGGACTTTGGAGGGGAGCAAATACTCCTACCCTGTGTCACACCGATCCGTCACACCGACAAAGTTAACGGCTTTGACAGATGAGCACGCCAATAGATTGAAAATTTTCCTCGACGCTGAGTTCGCGAAGTTTGATCAGGAATCCACCGGCGTTACAAATCTAACGAAACACGTAATTGAATTGACAGATCCTACCCCACATAGGCAGAAACCGTACCGACGTAGCGAAGCAATCCGCGAATTCATTAATAAAGAAGTCGACAGATTGTTAGAAAAGGGGTTCATAACTTGGAGCAATAGTGACTAGGCGTGCTCACCGGTCGTGGCTCCCAAGGCAAACGGAGGTTTGAGGTTTTGTATAGACTACCGTCCCGTGAATCGTCAATCGGCAAAACCTGCGTACCCACTCCAACATATGAAGTCAATCTTGTCCCAGCTGCATCAAGCAAAATTGATCTCGACTTTAGATATGAGTGAAGCTTTTCACCAGATTCCGATGGACGAGGAAAGTAGGAAATATACCGCGTTCGTCGTCGAGGGCAAAGGATTGTTGGAATGGTTGAGAATGCCACACGGGTTAACGGGCGCGCCATCTACTTTCCAGTGTCTGATGGACAAATTGAAACGTAAAATTAAAGAAAAAATCGCCGAAAGACGCCTCCCGAATAGGTGGGCAGACCAGGTATTCGCGTACTTGGATGACTGGATTGTGGTTAGTCAAAATCTCGAGGAACATCTTGCAATATTGTCAATTCTGTTCGAGGTTCTACGCGAAGCAAAACTCGTGATCAATCGTGAGAAAAGTAGTTTTGCCTGTAAAGAAGTGAAATTCCTGAGTTATATAGTCGACGAGATTGGTATGAGGCCAAACCCGGAAAAAATCCAACCAATCCTCGACTTCCCAGTCCCAAAAGACCGAACGCAATTGCGACAGTTTAACGGCCTTGTAAATTGGTACCACCGTCATCTAAAAAGTATCGCTCGAGTTCAGGGACCGTTGAATAAACTAACCAGCCCCAAAGTTCCGTGGAAATGGACGGAAGTCGAACAAAGATCATTTGACGAAATTAAATCAGCACTAGCCAACGCGCCGCGACTGTACACGCCGATACCGGGGCAACCTTTTATCTTGTACACAGATGCCAGTGATTTCGGGCTAGGCGCGATACTAGTACAGAAAGACCCTGACGACGATAAGGAAAACCTAATCGAGGTATTGAGTCGACCATTGAGGAGCGCGGAATTACACTATACTACCACCGAGAAGGAGTGTCTGGCGGTGGTCTGGGCGGTCAATAAGTTGCGTTGTTACCTGGAGGCCATGCCATTTAAAGTCGTCACGGATCATCAGGCTTTACAGTGGCTCTACGGATTAAAAAATCCCGTAGGCCGCCTCGCGAGGTGGGCTATCTATCTTTTACAGCATAAAATGACAGTCGAGTATAGGCGCGGAACGACAAATTGAAGCGCCGGACGCCCTTTCGCGTATGCACGACGTTGACGTCGATCCTCTCGGGTGGGAGAAAACGGTCGAGGAAACAATTAAAAGTCAAACTAGGTTAGCAACTATCGGTGACAAAGATTGGTATGATGTAAAACGCGAACGCGTAAGCAAACAACCCGATAGGTTCGCGGATTGGAAGGTTGAGAATGACGAGCTATATTACCATAGACCAGACTACGCGAAAATGCTGATCGATGACGAACATCCGTGGAAAAGAGTGGTCAAACCAGCTGAAGTTCTCGAGATTTTGCGAGAAAACCACGAAACTCCACAGGCAGGGCACCTAGGTAGAGATAGCACATACGATCGAATACGACAGAACTATTACTGGCCAGGCATGTCGCAGGACGTAAAATCCTTTGTCGAGGACTGCGACGTGTGCATGAAAGTCAAGTTTAATCAGAGGCCACTGAAGGGACCTTTGATGACAAGACCTCTACTCACACCGTGGGCGCAATTGTCGATCGATACGGTAGGGCCGTTTACTCGTTCAAAGAAGGGAAACGTATATATAAATGTCGTGCAGGATCTCTATACGAAATTTGTTGAACTGTTCCCAGTACGTAGGCAAACCGGTAAGAACGTCGTTAGAATCTTGGAAACAATATTTGACAAATGGGGAATTGTCCCCGAATCAATTATTACAGATAACGGTACGGAATACGCAAACAAAGACGTCAAAGCATTCCTAACAGCTAAGAAAATAAACCATATTACTACCCCACTGGCGCACCCCCAAGCAAATCCGGTAGAACGCGTCAATAGAACGATAAAACCAATGATCGCCGCGTTCATAAAAGATAGTCAAAACGAATGGGATAAAGATTTGTCAAAACTCCAACTCGCATACAATACGGTACCTCATGCCGGCAGTAGAGTCACGCCATTCTATCTGAACTACGCGCGAGAGGCAAACATAAATCAACGGAAACGTTTCGCTGATGGTCATGAGGAGGTAACAGACGATCTGGTCGAACATTGGGTTAAAAAATTAAGTAAATTCGACGAATTACGACATTAGGTTGAAAATCACTTGAAATCGTATTCCGACAAATGTCTTGCTACGGCTAACCGTGACCGAACGAAACGGTTTGACTTAAATGTCGGTGCGGAAGTTTATTATCCAAACAAAAAATTGAGTAGTAAAGCTGGAGGGTACTCGGCTAAATTGGGTCACCGGTATCTTGGCCCAGCAATTGTAAAGCGAATAATCGGGCCAATGATCGTCGAACTGGCAGACAAAGCTGATAAAACCATTGGCAAGTACTATGTAACGGATTTGAAGGTTCCTCGTCGGAGTTTACGCAACTCTTAAAATTTACAGACAATTCGACAAGACCCAACCGCAAACGACAAAGGCATCATGGGCGAAACTCCTGAAGCGGCGTCAGATGAGGCATCTGAAAAATAGGCTTCCTGCCGCAATGTCTTATCCCGCTGAGATTCGCGTTCGCGTCTGGTTGGAGATCGAGGAGCAGGTCAAGGCCTTCCTAACCAGACGCGAACGCGAATCTCAGCGGGATAAGACATTGCGGCAGGAAGCCTATTTTTCAGATGCCTCATCTGACGCCGCTTCAGGAGTTGCGCGACGATCCACGCACTCACGCAACGTGTCGCCGAGGGCTTCCCCGACGGGTAGTTATGATAAGCCACTTTCTGAGAAGAAAGTCGGAGAAGTTACACCGACAGCGAGCCCCGAAGCCTTACGACTTCTCAAAGAAATCCGGGCTCTTCCTCCCCCTCGCCTAAAACTGACCAAACCCACCAGGGCTTCCGCTGCCGAGGTCTATGCGGAAAATGTAAAACGCAACCGCATCCCCAGTAGAGATCATCCCTTGCAGATGTCGCCAAAATGGAAGAGGGAATTGAAAACAACCGACGACCCCAAGGCATTGGTCGCCCCTTCGGTGGCTGTAATGCCATTACCACTAACAAAAATGCCATTTTTTGACGAGGTGCTGAGGGAACTCGGTGTCCCGGAATCTCCCAATACCGCGAGCGGAAAGACGCCACTGTACTTCACTGACTGCAGAATCATCAGTGAGGGTATGCTCAAAGATATCATTATCAAACGGGCCAAGCTCCTTGTTGAGCGCATGCAAGCGACTAAAGTTGATCGTGGCACCCAAACCTTCGTCACCGCAGTGGGAAAAAAGTACGTCGCCGGATGTGTCAACTGCCGTTCGAAAGAACACCATTATAAGGACTGTAAACTGCCTTATCGCCCCGGATTTTGCCAAGTCTGTGGGGCCGATGGGATTGACACCAACGACTGTATTTACCCGCACGGGATAGAACATGAGCTTGCCCTCAACCGATGCCCAGGGTGCGCCACAGATTTGTCTCTTTATTGTCCGGAATGCCCGGACTGCAACGTACGATACGGGGACATCGTCGATTGGCTGAGGCTGAACTACGCCACTTGGCCTACAGCACTAGTACCTAAGGATCACCAATACCTGATCAACGAAGGTACAGAAACCCTAAAAAGGAGGGTCAAGGCGAAATTCGACGACCCTACGGATTACCCAAACCGCGTACGCGCATTTCTGATTCGGGAGAATGCACTCTCCTCCGCACCGGTTGTTGCCAACCCCACTGCACCGTCGGCAAGGGAACTGTCGGTGGAAAAGAACCTCCTCGCGATTCAAGCGGTATGCTCACCGCGCAATATGAAAACCCTCGACGAAATCATGCGGGAGAGGCCGGAGATGCGAGACGGGGAAGAAATCCACGTTATAATACCCACAAAATATAAGAAGGGGACGTAAGCTGTCCTCCCCACGAAGGCTCCGACGACCAACGCCAAACACTTTATTTTAAAATATTTTGTCTTCACTAATTTGCGTTTGTTTCGACGAGTTTGATTACTATAATTCACAGTAACTATTGTCAAATTTAATGTAAGTAAGGGTCGCCGGAATAGAGTTAAGTTCCCGTTTATGTTTTGTCTATCTTAGTAAATAAGCATTGCTATAAAGTTATAAAGCATTATTAAGTTACCTTGACTTTAAAATACAATTGTCGCCAAAGTAATAGGTGTATCATTTCCAGCTCCACCTATTAACACTCCTTCCTCAAATTGCCAAAGTCAATGAGAAATACCATACCCACAAAATCATGGGTGGAGGGGAGATTTCAGGCGACTATAAGTTGAGCAGCAGGGCGGGGACACGGCCCGCGCGGAATTTTCCAAACATCTCGCTTACGATGTCAAGGTTCGAGGGAGGGGAGTGTGACAGGAAAATTAGAATCCGTCCCCTCGACATCGATACTCGACGTAATAGTCGACCCAACGGGGCTACCGACTGTATATACATTTACCGACCGCACGTTTGCTACCCGCGCCGCGCGAGCGCCGGCCCTGTAAACCGCCGAGACGGAGAGCCAATAGTGTGGCTGCATGTGACGGAACATATCGAACCGCAACGATTAGGATCGAAAGGGCGCGTGGTAGCGGAACGACCGAGAGATCTCGAGGACTCGTCCGTCGGCCTTCGGCGTGATTAGTCCAAACTCGCGATCAGCTGTCTGCCAGTTAAGCGTTATAACACGAGTACTCCGAGATTGTCTGCGCAGTATTGAACGACGTTGTATCGAACATCCTCGACGAATATTTGTCAACGTAATATCGACGGCGTTATAATCAGGGTGAAAAGACCGTGTGGCCGTTCTGCGGCAACAGAAGCATAACCTGTAATGTAAGTCTAACCAAGTTAATACACTTATATATCGCTTGCTTTCTCTCTTTTCTCTTGACTTTGCAATATTCCTTGGTATCTCCTGTTTCCTGGGTCACCCAATCGAACCATTTTATTATAAAATTTAGAACATTGTTAATTTCGTGAAAATTAACTGGCGCCCAACATATCAATTAATCATACTTTGAGCCCCGACAGCTCTGACCCAAGCCGCGTCGGGTGAAAGGGTTTGTCAAAAAAATCCTGTCTCACTATTAAGTTGGCGACCAGGCCAAGATCTTTCTTGTCAACACTTTTAATCAGCGTTGCTGCTTTTTTTATACCGGAAATTTGGCTTTAAAAATCTAGTGATGTTACTATCTAGCTTGGGCTTCAGCGCATCATATAATGAGGTACAATTATTGAAAGCTTCAGCTGTCAAGTATTGGAAGCTTGACGAGAACGATTTCTTCGTAATCGATGTTGAAGATCGAGATGATGATCATAGCCCTGCAGATTCACAACCTCAGGAAACGGCTCAGAAGAATCTTGTAGACGACGCTACCCCCAGTACTAGTCGTGTACAACAATTTTAAATGGTAAGAGTTGCCAAATTTTTATATGTACGAGAAATATCACGCATACATTTGATATTTTTTGTCTATTTATATTTTTTCTTACAAATTCTACACTGAGAGTGTGATTTTACGACAGCCTGAGACATAAAATACAAATATCCATTATTCAACTATGTATTACAGAGAAACTATTAAAGTTGCGAAAAAAATGTATTGAACCTTTTTTATAGATAATTTAATTAGCTTTATTTTTTATAATAACTTTCATTGCGATAGGATCAACGATTACCGAGATATGAGGAAAAAACTGAATTGGAGCACCTTTTTTTCAAGATGGCGGATCGAGCCCCGCAGATAGAGGTCCGGACTTTCAGTATGATCAATAGTATGCCAAGATAAAGGTCTCCACCAATTTATAGCTTTTTTCCGGTTATTTTTTCTATTTTTGCTAATTTGACTGGACTACTAGTGGACTCGAACCTGGTTCCTCAGATTACGAGTCTGGCGCTCTACCACTAGACCACACTGCCACCCACATTATTTTAATGATTTATTGCATTTTTATTGAAAAATTAACAAATTAATCATTTCACAAGTGACGCCGCGCGCCGCCGCCACTTATCGGCCGCCTATTGTAACTACCCATACAGCACAAAATGATTTTAAAAAATATTTCTAAATATTTCTATAAAAATATTGCGAGAAACATTATAAAATAGTTTTAGGAATATTTTAAAATGGTTTAAAAACCTTTTGTGGTAACATTTTTAAGAATATTTTAAGAATCTTTTAAAAATATTTTTAAAAACGTTCTTTTTTATCACCCAGATAAAATTTTCTTAAATATTTGAAATGTATTTTTAAAATATTAATTCGAATTTACATATTCATTGTATCATAATCTTGTTTCAAAATATTTAAAAAATATTTTTATTTTTTATTGGTTTTATAATCTTTTTTCAAATATTTTCAAAAATATTTTTGAAATATTATGAAATATTCTTAATTAAATATGTATGTCGCTTATGTCAAAATAAAAGGATAAAGCTGAAATTTACAGAGATTGCCCAGTAAGCAAAAAATCATTATTACAATGTTTTTGCAACGATATTCTAGAACTTGTAATGTTCTTAAATATGTAGTTCTTAATGTTGTATAGAACATCATTATGAACATACTTTGACCACGATTCCGAAATTTCAGTAATGTTGAAATAAGAGTGCCATAACGTTGCAAATAATATTGCGCTAAGGTTTTTCTATCATTCCTGTAATGTTTTTGAGATAAAAATTTAAACGTACTATCAACTTTATTACAATATTATATTAAGATTATCGTAATATTAATTCTAACATTTATTTAAAGTTGTTATTGATATTTTGTTTTCATTTCAGGCAATATGTATTTATTTTCAATAAATGTGCACTATACTAATTATCATAAAAAAAAGTAGTTTTATTTATATGAACAAATACATATACATATACATATATAAGTTTTATTATGAGTCTTATTTCATGTGCCAATTATCTAATCTCTAATCCAATTATCTCAGAAAGTATTGATCCTAGGAAGGGAAGTTTTTGAAGTCAGCCTTCGGATAAGGGAAATTAAGGTGCCTTTTAACTCTTCTTTAGGCAATGCGATACAGGTGCTCTAGTTCAATATAACTCTTTTTTTTTAACTCTTATTCTTTCTCTGGCGAAGTAAAAATTACTTATTCTTATTTTTTCCTTTTAAACAGATTATTAATCTTTCCGGATCTTTACCAAACAGTTGCTGGAAAATAAGAATTTGTCGTTCAATTTTAGAAATATTAGTAACATCTTCAGTGATTCATTCTGTGTATCAAAATACATTATGTTACTTTTTTACCTTTTAAGATTTTTTTATTTGTTTACAGGTGTTTGCAAATCTAAGCCATTCCATTATAGTGTTCCAAGTCTTTCTTTGTATTACAAGGGATTGTTGTTTAAAAGTCTCTAAAACAAGAAGAATTCAATATAGTTTAGATAAGAGAAAGGTTATAATTTAATAATAATAAGCAGTTTTACTTATGACTTGTAGACGGAGAGCTGGCTACAGAGAAAGCGACATGCCTCGGTCCACGAAATATCTTACCTGGAAAAGGTTCGATTGCTGCCGGCAAAGCGAAAGCCCGATCGTCAGAAGGCGCGCTGGAAGCTAATAGGCCAGTCATATTAGACATCGAACCTTCCAATTAATCTTCACAGGTTGCAACCACCATGAATCGCTTTGATTTAAGGTGCTGTAAGTGAGATTTATTTTGCTTCGCAATGCGCATGCGCATTACAAAGTTATTAACAATATTATCAACAAAAAACGCGATTTTTTTTATTTTTTCTCAAATATCTCGAAAACTAAGCAAGATAGGGTAACTAACTATACATACCTTTTTTGTAGAGCGTAAAATTATCTACAATAATGATCTGAACAACATTTATCGTCAAGTCAGTCGTTTAGCTTGCACGCGCCGTCAAAGTCCGAGACTCGGATCCCAAAAACCCTCGATTTTATCGTTTTTTTTATGTTGCGCCGGTGATTTTTTTCCGTCATTTAAAATGGAATTAAAAATCCCCAAAAAATCACACATCATCTGAGAACTACAAAGAATACTTTTCATGGTGTAAATGATTTTTTAGACCCTTTTTCTTTAGTTTGTAGCTGTATAAGCAAAAAATTTTGATTTTTTGGAATAGTCTTAGTTTTTCGCTGTTTTCAGGCCTTAGAATTTATTTGAGACGATTTTTATCATATGCATCTTGTTGTGGACGAAATTTGCAACAAAAAAGGACCCTTGTATTTTTTTCGTACGACGAACGCTGATTTTTTTATTGACGCGCAAAGTTATCTAATATTGCGCACAGGTCGGATAACGCTTGTTTTACACTAAAATAATTATTTTTTATTAAAATTTACGTAATATTTCGCATTATTATTGAACCATATTTCAAAGCCGTTTTCAACACATTCTCTCATTTTTACTTATTTATTAACAAATTGTTTATTTAAAAATTATTATAAACAATTAGAAAAACATGTTATATTTGTTGTACTCATCGTCTCATTTCAACTCGAAAAATGTTTTTAAAAAATTTATTCATATTATTTAAAACATTTATTCAAACATACAGTGCATCTTTTGACTATTTATAAATGTTGTAAATAATATAAATAAATTTTTTAAAAACATTTTTCGAGTTGATATGAGACGACGAGTACAACGAATATAACATGTTTTTTTAATTATTTATAATAATTTTTAAATAAACATATTTGTTAATAAATAAGTAAAAATGAGAGAATGTGTTGAAAACGGCTTTGAAATATGATTCAATAATAATGCGAAAAATTACGTAAATTTTAATAAAAAATAATTATTTTAGTGTACAACAAGCGTTATCCGACCTGTGCGCAATATTAGATAACTTTGCGCGTCAATAAAAAAATCAGCGTTCGTCGTACGAAAAAAATACAAGGGTCCTTTTTTGTTGCAAATTTCGTCCACAACAAGATGCATATGATAAAAATCATCTCAAATAAATTCTAAGGCCTGAAAACAGCGAAAAACTAAGACTATTCCAAAAAATCAAAATTTTTGCTTACATAGCTACAAACTAAAAAAAAAGGGTCTAAAAAATCATTTATACCATGAAAAGTATTCTTTGTAGTTCTCAGATAATGTGTGATTTTTTTGGGATTTTTAATTCCATTTTAAATGACGGAAAAAAATCACCGGCGCAACATAAAAAAAACGATAAAATCGAGGGTTTTTGGGATCCGAGTCTCGGACTTTGACGGCGCGTGCAAGCTAAACGACTGACTTGACGATAAATGTTGTTCAGATCATTATTGTAGATAATTTTACGCTCTACAAAAAAGGTATGTATAGTTAGTTACCCTATCTTGCTTAGTTTTCGAGATATTTGAGAAAAAATAAAAAAATCGCGTTTTTTGTTGATAATATTGTTAATAACTTTGTAATGCGCATGCGCATTGCGAACAAAATAAATCTCACTTACAGCACCTTAAATCAAAGCGATTCATGGTGGTTACAACTTGTGAAGATTAATTGGAAGGTAACCCCCCTAAATTAGTCTAATATGACTGGCCTATAAGTGGGTGGGCCGCCCGCCCAAACGTGTAAATTTTTCGACCAAAAAAACTGTCGATCGGCACGGCTGAAAATTTACATAGGTATCGAGGAGTATGAGAAAAAGCAGGGAAAAAATTGTCAGAAGAGTAAGTAGAAGCTAAAGGGTTGTCAGAAGCTGCCAAAGTTGCGAAAAATCTCGGCAAATTTACATATTAAGAAGAACTTCTGACAATTTGCATTTGTATTGTTTACGTATAGAATAAACTAAGTGCAAAGTGTCAGAAGGCAAAGTGGAAGCGATCGTGAGAAAATCGGGTGCAAAGTGCGAGAGCGTCTTTCGGCGCGCGACGCAGCGCCCAGTGGACCGATCGCTTTTCTCTTGATTTTCACACCGTACATATTTCATAGCACTTCTGACAATTTATCTGAATATTCATAAAGGACTAAAGGAACTATTATTAAAATGTCAAAAGTCAATTGAGAAGAATTAATAAATTTAATTAATTTTTTATCGTAACCTTAGCAACATTTTGCGTGATTTTTATTATCTTTAATAAAAGTATATTGATGTTTTTTTTTTTTAATCGATAGAGTATCATGTATGGAAGGTTGGTATTGAATTTGGCGATAATCAGTAAAAGGGTTCTTTTTTAAAAAAATTTTGAATTTTTTTAGAAATGTCCGTGGTTGCTTTAACTTCCGCAAATTT
>NW_027249833.1:0-69514 GCF_030848795.1 Temnothorax nylanderi
ACCGCCCCTGTCCTCCGCACGCGAGCGCGCGCGGCGCACGATCGTGTCACACGCACGAATCGTCGTCGCCGTCGTCGTCGTCGTCGTCGCGGCGGACCGACCTGTCAGTCGCCGTCTCGTGAATCATCCCTATTTCGGGAGCCACCCGCATTTGTTGCTTTTTTGTTGCTCCAAGATAGCGTGAAAACATTTTTGAAATATAACGTTTTTTTAGAAAATACGTATATCTGAATACTTAACAGACATCACCATATTGACTACATCTTAAACAACGTTATATTTCCAAAATGTTTTCACGCTATCTTAAAGCAACAAAATAGCAACAAATTCTGGTATAAACGTTTTTTTCGATTTGAGAGCACTCTATATATTTTTTTTCGCTTGGGGGGGGCCAGCTTGACACAAGTTCTAGCCCCACCACATACTAAAAACACATATAGAGTGCTCAAATCCAAAAAACTAATACACCAGAATTTGTTGCTTTTTTGTTGCTTTAAGATAGCGTAAACAAATTTTCGAAATATAAGGTTCTGTAAACAATGCCATTAATAAATACTGCATCTTCGACCGTTATCTACGACTTGGATGGCTAAAAACTAAGTAAAAGAATTTGTTACTCGGGTCTTTTTGTTATTTAAATATTCTGTGGACCGTGCCCTACCAGAATATGCAACGTATGATTTTGTTGCTCGCCCCTAACTGCAATAAACAAATTATTTATCTCCGCGTCGACCGTTATCTACGACTTCCGTGGCTAAAAATTAAGTAAAAGAATTTGTTGCTCGGGTCTTTTTGTTATTTAAATATTCTGTGGACCGTGCCCTGTCAGAATATGCAACATATGATTTTGTTGCTCGCCCCTAACTGCACATAAACAAATTATTTATCTCCGCGTCGACCGTTATCTACGACTTCCGTGGCTAAAAATTAAGTAAAAGAATTTGTTGCTCTGGTCTTTTTGTTATTTAAATATTCTATGGACCGTGCCCTGTCAGAATATGCAACATATGATTTTGTTGCTCGCCCCTAACTGCACATAAACAAATTATTTATCTCCGCGTCGACCGTTATCTACGACTTCCGTGGCTAAAAATTAAGTAAAGAATTTGTTGCTCGGGTCTTTTTGTTATTTAAATATTCTATGGACCGTGCCCTACCAGAATATGCAACGTATGATTTTGTTGCTCGCCCCTAACTGCACATAAACAAATTATTTATCTCCGCGTCGACCGTTACCTACGACTTCGATGGCTAACAATTAAGTAAAAGAATTTGTTGCTCGGGTTTTTTGTTATTTAATAATTCTGGGCAACAAATTCTTTACATAATTTTAGCCACGGAAGTCGTAGATAACGGTCGACGCGGAGATAAATAATTTGTTTATGTGCAGTTAGGGGCGAGCAACAAAATCATACGTTGCATATTCTGGTAGGGCACGGTCCATAGAATATTTAAATAACAAAAAGACCGAGCAACAAATTCTTTTACTTAATTTTTAGCCACGGAAGTCGTAGATAACGGTCGACGCGGAGATAAATAATTTGTTTATTGCAGTTAAGGGCGAGCAACAAAATCATATGTTGCATATTCTAGTAGGGCACGGTCCACAGAATATTTAAATAACAAAAAAACCCGAGCAATAAATTCTTTTACTTAATTTTTAGCCATCGAAGTCGTAGGTAACGGTCGACGCGGAGATAAATAATTTGTTTATTGCAGTTAAGGGCGAGCAACAAAATCATATGTTGCATATTCTAGTAGGGCACGGTCCACAGAATATTTAAATAACAAAAAAACCCGAGCAATAAATTCTTTTACTTAATTTTTAGCCATCGAAGTCGTAGGTAACGGTCGACGCGGAGATAAATAATTTGTTTATGTGCAGTTAGGGGCGAGCAACAAAATCATATGTTGCATATTCTGACAGGGCACGGTCCATAGAATATTTAAATAACAAAAAGACCAGAGCAACAAATTCTTTTACTTAATTTTTAGCCACGGAAGTCGTAGATAACGTTCGACGCGGAGATAAATAATTTGTTTATGTGCAGTTAGGGGCGAGCAACAAAATCATACGTTGCATATTCTGGTAGGGCACGGTCCATAGAATATTTAAATAACAAAAAACCCGAGCAACAAATTCTTTTACTTAATTTTTAGCCACGGAAGTCGTAGATAACGGTCGACGCGGAGATAAATAATTTGTTTATGTGCAGTTAGGGGCGAGCAACAAAATCATATGTTGCATATTCTGACAGGGCACGGTCCATAGAATATTTAAATAACAAAAAGACCAGAGCAACAAATTCTTTTACTTAATTTTTAGCCACGGAAGTCGTAGATAACGGTCGACGCGGAGATAAATAATTTGTTTATGTGCAGTTAGGGGCGAGCAACAAAATCATAGTTGCATATTCTGACAGGGCACGGTCCACAGAATATTTAAATAACAAAAAGAGCCGAGCAACAAATTCTTTTACTTAATTTTTAGCCACGGAAGTCGTAGATAACGGTCGACGCGGAGATAAATAATTTGTTTATGTGCAGTTAGGGGCGAGCAACAAAATCATACGTTGCATATTCTGGTAGGGCACGGTCTATAGAATATTTAAATAACAAAAAGACCCGAGCAACAAATTCTTTTACTTAATTTTTAGCCACGGAAGTCGTAGATAACGGTCGACGCGGAGATAAATAATTTGTTTATTGCAGTTAAGGGCGAGCAACAAAATCATATGTTGCATATTCTAGTAGGGCACGGTCCACAGAATATTTAAATAACAAAAAAACCCGAGCAACAAATTCTTTTACTTAATTTTTAGCCATCGAAGTCGTAGGTAACGGTCGACGCGGAGATAAATAATTTGTTTATGTGCAGTTAGGGGCGAGCAACAAAATCATATGTTGCATATTCTGACAGGGCACGGTCCATAGAATATTTAAATAACAAAAAGACCAGAGCAACAAATTCTTTTACTTAATTTTTAGCCACGGAAGTCGTAGATAACGGTCGACGCGGAGATAAATAATTTGTTTATTGCAGTTAAGGGCGAGCAACAAAATCATATGTTGCATATTCTAGTAGGGCACGGTCCATAGAATATTTAAATAACAAAAAGACCCGAGCAACAAATTCTTTTACTTAATTTTTAGCCACGGAAGTCGTAGATAACGGTCGACGCGGAGATAAATAATTTGTTTATGTGCAGTTAGGGGCGAGCAACAAAATCGCAAGTTGCATATTCTGACAGGGCACGGTCCACAGAATATTTAAATAACAAAAAGAGCCGAGCAACAAATTCTTTTACTTAATTTTTAGCCACGGAAGTCGTAGATAACGGTCGACGCGGAGATAAATAATTTGTTTATGTGCAGTTAGGGGCGAGCAACAAAATCATACGTTGCATATTCTGGTAGGGCACGGTCTATAGAATATTTAAATAACAAAAAGACCCGAGCAACAAATTCTTTTACTTAATTTTTAGCCACGGAAGTCGTAGATAACGGTCGACGCGGAGATAAATAATTTGTTTATTGCAGTTAAGGGCGAGCAACAAAATCATATGTTGCATATTCTAGTAGGGCACGGTCCACAGAATATTTAAATAACAAAAAACCCGAGCAACAAATTCTTTTACTTAATTTTTAGCCATCGAAGTCGTAGGTAACGGTCGACGCGGAGATAAATAATTTGTTTATGTGCAGTTAGGGGCGAGCAACAAAATCATATGTTGCATATTCTGACAGGGCACGGTCCATAGAATATTTAAATAACAAAAAGACCAGAGCAACAAATTCTTTTACTTAATTTTTAGCCACGGAAGTCGTAGATAACGGTCGACGCGGAGATAAATAATTTGTTTATTGCAGTTAAGGGCGAGCAACAAAATCATATGTTGCATATTCTAGTAGGGCACGGTCCACAGAATATTTAAATAACAAAAAAACCCGAGCAACAAATTCTTTTACTTAATTTTTAGCCATCGAAGTCGTAGGTAACGGTCGACGCGGAGATAAATAATTTGTTTATGTGCAGTTAGGGGCGAGCAACAAAATCATATGTTGCATATTCTGACAGGGCACGGCCCATAGAATATTTAAATAACAAAAAGACCAGAGCAACAAATTCTTTTACTTAATTTTTAGCCACGGAAGTCGTAGATAACGGTCGACGCGGAGATAAATAATTTGTTTATGTGCAGTTAGGGGCGAGCAACAAAATCATACGTTGCATATTCTGGTAGGGCACGGTCCACAGAATATTTAAATAACAAAAAGGCCCGAGTAACAAATTCTTTTACTTAGTTTTTAGCCATCCAAGTCGTAGATAACGGTCGAAGATGCAGTATTTATTAATGGCATTGTTTACAGAACCTTATATTTCGAAAATTTGTTTACGCTATCTTAAAGCAACAAAAAAGCAACAAATTCTGGTGTATTAGTTTTTTGGATTTGAGCACTCTATATGTGTTTTTTAGTATGTGGTGGGGCTAGAACTTGTGTCAAGCTGGCCCCCCCCAAGCGAAAAAAAAATATATAGAGTGCTCTCAAATCGAAAAAACGTTTATACCAGAATTTGTTGCTATTTTGTTGCTTTAAGATAGCGTGAAAACATTTTGGAAATATAACGTTGTTTAAGATGTAGTCAATATGGTGATGTCTGTTAAGTATTCAGATATACGTATTTTCTAAAAAAACGTTATATTTCAAAAATGTTTTCACGCTATCTTGGAGCAACAAAAAAGCAACAAATTCTGGTGTATTAGTTTTTTGGATTTGAGCACTCTATATAGGTTTTTTATTATGGGGGGGGGGCTAGCTTGACGACAAGCTGGCCCCACCCATTTCGATCGCGATTTCCTGCTAAACGGTTTGAGCAACAAAATCCGGACTAGAGCAACAAATTAGCACATAATTAGCACTAAATTTTTTAATAGGTCCGGATTTTTTTTGCGATGGTGGGGGGGCTAACTTGATAGGGGTCAAGATTAAGGAATATCGTTCGAACCAATTTATTTTTCGTATTCTTACAAACAGCGGGATCATTGTACTCACATAATTATAAAATATAATTAGGTACGTATAATTATAAAACGCGATGAAAGATTCAATAATATTAACGTGCACGCGGGCATTCGTAGATACTATCAAACGTCATGAAAATTTAATTCACACTAGACACTCATGCGAAGTGAAAATTATTGTCGATCCGTACATGATTCACGTTTACACACGAGCACTCATCAGCGATGTTAATAATTTCGCATGCAGATCGAGAAACGACCGAGCGACTACGGATTACAAAGCTATCGTTTGAATGATAAACGAGGCCTCACTATTCCGCGCGCTGTTATATGAATAACACTTGAAGAAATAATTCAGACGTTAATATCGATCCGTGACTTCCATCAACGATCGATTCGCACATACCAATTCGTCTAACCGTTACATCCATTTCTTTGTCTTCAGTGCACCAATTTATCTAACTTTTAACATGAAGGACTTTATCTAATGATACGTATAACGCTCAATAATTCGTCCAACATTACCAGAAGTATGTATATTATTTAGATCCTTATCGCTGTTACAAGTTTCCTTCTTCTAATAAATTATAGTTCGCGATCGTTCGTCAGCAACGGTCGCCGGTACTTTTTAGAAGAAAAAGAATCGGGGTCGCGTGTGCGGACAATGCAAAAATGCACATGTCGGGATAATTTGTTACGATCCTCGCATGCAAACTCTTTCGCTCGCGTACACGCGTACACACCCCCTCTATTGTCGTAAAGAATCGAAAAATCAGGTTACTCAGCATGAAATTGTTACGCTTATTACTACGGCATGAAAATCGTCGGTTTAATGAGTAATCCCCCTATTTCGGCGCGCAACGGCAACATAATCACGGTCCCCGCGGTTTCCTTTCTTTTTACAATCGAGGACTTCGGTAAAACGGATATTGCGTAACGTACGTTCATACGTTGCACATCCGTCGTCTTCAGCGATTCCCCCGCGCTTTTGCGTGACTCGCACGGGAAACTTTCTCCGCTCTCTGCGGACGAGCGACGTAATAAGAATCCGTACGAGAGATGTGCCGATAAACTTTATACTTCGAGTACTTGGTATTAAAATATTAACGCTTAATCTAACATGCGATCGAAGAGATACGTAATCGATGTAAACAATAATTATTAAATTGTTAAAAATTAAATTAATGTAGAAAGTAACGCATTATGGAAAACATTTTACGCGTTGTTAAAATCCGAAGATATATATTTTTTAACAAGATATCGACATACGACATCGATATGAGTTTACAGTTTGAAATGCTCCAACAATTGGAAATTGTGCGCGATACGACGGAACAATGTGTCGATAAGAGTAGCAAACGAAGGACGTTTGTAGTTGCGCAAAAATACTCTTCGTCGCTCCGTTCGGCTTCCTGGCGCCGGACTTTTTCGCCGTACGAAAGCCACGCATCTAACCAGATGCGACTTGTACGTGTCGTCGGACTCACTCGTCGGGGATAGTTTACCAATTGCTACGGAATCGCGCGTAGAGATATGGGACGCGCGGAGAAGGGATACCCGATTCAGCAGTGGGATATTCATGCGTGTGCGTGTCGTGCGATGCATTTCACGCGATGCGCTGATGTGCTCTCTCTTTCTCTCTCACGCGCGCGCGCGCGCGCGCGCGAGCGCGCACATGTGTTCGTTTCTCCACCGTTTCTCTCCCTTTCTGTTTCCTTCCCGTTCTCGCAGGCGGTTTAACATCTTCTCTTTCTTCCTTTCTCGCACCCCTTCTCGCCCCGTCTAGAATACGAATGTACGAATGCACGCTTGCGCGCGCGTTCCTCCGTCTCTTTCTCCCGATGCGTTCGTTTCTCTCGTACTCTCTTTCTTTGTCCTTGCTCTTCCCTCCGCTCGCTCGCTCGCTCGCTCACTCGCTCGTTCGTTCGCGTGCGCGTGGAAGCGATGCCACCCGTCCGTCGAGCGCTGTTGCCATCGCTTCGTCCCTCTTCTCCTCGGCGAGTACCTCCAGAACTCCAGCTGAGTGTTCCGCAGCGGTTTTCAACTGCGTCTTACGCGACGAGGACAGCGACGAACGGGACGAAGGTTGAAGCTAGGTACCGTTCTCGATGATTTTTAGACGCATTATAGACGTAAAAGGGCAGATAGTCTTTTATTTTGCGATAAGTCCCCCTAAATTCAAAGCAACGATACAAAAATCCATTCGTTTCTATCGAATAACGGAAAGAAATAATTAGTAGTGCGAAAGAAGTAAATCTGTACGTTAATGATAACAGCAATATACGAATGACGTAAACGCGTATCGATGTTTATGTAAAAATTATAATCTTTCGTTTGATTCCGGTATTGTCTAACGTGCCAGAAACTTTCATCAACTGCACGGCTTGAATGCGGCACACGCTGCTCATGTCCAATCGCGTGTCCAATTTCTCGACACAGTAATATAACGCGGTAGTACGTCTCTTTAAGTCAATGTTCGTTTCTGCCATGATAGGTAGATGTTATTAAACGTGAGGCTTACTCAATTTGCGTGTTGTATTGCGCTAATGAGATTGTCAGAATTTTCATCTCTTTCTGAGCTGAGCTTATCTCGAGAGCGCTTATTATCTACCCTTCGTCCCGCATGCTTCTTTCCGATTACGGCGATATCGGTTGTCTACTTTCCGAGTTTTATTCGTAAAATTCAGATTCGGAATCGGAATCGGGTACTTGTGGCTTTTCCTACATCGCTACTCTTGCGTTACGAGCAATTTCGTCAAACTCTCCTTCGTTGCTCGGCATCTCGCGCGATCCACTCACCGATTGCATAAGTCCGCTCGATTGTCTTACGAGATCAGTGTGAAAGAAGTGCAAAGTAAATAATGCAGGTCGTCAAACAGAAACTCTCTGTATATAAGGACTATAACTAAAGAACGCGTTACGTGCGTCGCTCGGAATGTCGCGGAGATATCTTTATCTATGATTTAAAAAATGATATTCTCGTCACGCATTGTTTTTGAAATGAAAATATTTCATCTGCGTCCAGCGTATTTGAGATATTTATATCTTGGAGATGACGATATATATTTGCGTTTGTTGCGTTGTGTAAAAATATGTGATTACGTAACATCGATAATCTCCGAGTTGCGATACATGCGGAACCGAGTTCTGTTACTAGGTAGACTACATGTATCGCAGCTTGAAAATTATCGTTGACCCAGTTCTTGATTTTTACGTCCCCGCTCGCGCGACGTCTCCCCGTGATAGGCGGTCTTAAAGTTGGCGAAATGAGGTTAAACCACCATACGAAAGCCGCGCTCATAACCATATGGTGTCTGCGGCGGTGTTTTACGCTCAGGTAAAGTCGGACGGCGTCGTATATAGTTCACATGGTAGCGAATGCCGCATCAATTCCGTGGCGTTCTACCACGGTGGATAAGGAAGGTAGTGAGAGCGAGGGGATGATAGAAGAAAGGAAGCACGAGGCTTCGTAGTACCGAGGGGGGGGGGGTGCTAGTTTGACAGTGATCCTCAAGTCACGCTCTGCCGTTGCTCTTTCTTTTACGATTACAGAACAGAAACGATTACATAGATCACGTCTGTTTCGTTTCTAGGAAGTACTCGGTACATTGGCAAATAATTTATTCAATTAGCAAATAAATGTAAATTACATGCGAGATTATCGCACAAAGTTAACGCGCAATAGAAAAGAGAAGAGTGATTTGTACAAACCGTAGATATATGTGCACTTCTTGCAAGACGATAAAAACCAGATTCGTTATGTAAAACGATCTTTGCGTAATTAAGAAACCCGTCTATCGATTACGCGAGTGTGCCGCCGCCTAATGCATCTGGCATGTATCGCCGGGTGACATATAAAAGCTTGGCAGTTTCAATTTATACGCGACCACTCGATGTCACATCACGACACAGTAATGCGCTGCGATTGCTTAAGATAATTTGTCTACAAGACAATTTAACATTTTGCGCTCGTAACGGAGCATGCTTTGCGACAATCGGCCTTTATCGCGCACTTTCGAAATTTGATAACGACATATTGTATCAGCCGTTTTTATAGTTTGTCAAGAGCGATACCTCTTTCCATAGACCATTTATTCAACAATGTAAGAGCGCGTATCGGTAGACACTGCGCCGCCGGTTAAAGGGTTAAGCGGTTACAGTATTGTTAGGTACTCTTGAGAGCTCGATAGCCGCCAAGTGTCCCCAACATGACCAGGCAGGTATTTATTGATTCGATGATAGCAGCACACGTCTATAGCTAAGTCTTGATGTAACTGTAGAATAGAGTAGACTGGGGAGCTGTTGGCACCGTGCTAGAAACAAGGGTGGTAGAGACGCGAGCATCTTGACTACTTCAAAGAAAAGAAACATCAATACTATATACTTACTAAAACTGAGCATTCGTATATCTTTTTATTATGACAATCGATTCGTAAATCGGAACATTAAAAAATGGGAAAAATAGTTCATGTTACAATTTCATTTTTCTCGCTTTATTTTACAGCAGAGCATTATCTCTGTTTCTAAGATAGGGAGACGAATATTTTCTATTTTTCTTAAATCTTCAAGTGTCAATTTCTGGCTTATTACACATGAAAAACTTGATTTATGCATATCTAACTTACATTGATATAAAAACGTGTTAAACCGTACGACTATATGTCTCGTTTCGGACTTTGTTCAACGCAGGTAGGAAAATCGAAGTAATGTCGTTACACTTCGTACACTTTTATCGTGTTACGTAATTCGCACAGTATCGCGTACGTGTAATAAATCGTTAAATTAAACAAACCACTCGGGAGCATCCTATTTTAGTGGCCGCTATGCGCGCGCTAAATCGTACTCATCGCACGTTCATTCGTGTCATATTGAGACGGAAGCAGCGTGAACGAAATAATCTTAGCCATTAGAAACGTTTGACAGGCGAGGCACGGAGTGACACATATTTTTCACGCCGGGTATCACAGACGCGCGCGTTCATGAGCCTGCTCTTCCGTCCAATTCAGAAAAAACGGCGTGTTTATTAATAAAAAGCAATTACGTCACTTTCGTCCTACAACTTCGCAGGTTTTTTGTAAAAATCGATTTGCATATATGTAACACATTGCGTTCCCATAATGTTCCACGCGGTGTTAATGTGCGATGATTGGCAACGTGACATTGTTCATTGGTCATCAGTCACTGAATAAAGTCTAGCTATAATTGCAAGATTTATGATGAACATTGAACATGATCGGAATACATGTTTTGCCACACTGATGCGCGTGCTTGATGTTAATTCCAAGTACATGTTACAGCGAAACAATAGTATATAGATTAACCCTCGGTTGTCACACGGGGTCAAAATGACCTCAACCAACAATTTTCAAACAGCTGCATGCTGTTCAAAAACTAACAGTTTAAGTGGATCGCAAAAAATTCTAGAATTAAGTTTAAACATTTTAGAAAGTATTTTTATTATAAAAGGTTAAGTGGCATTATGTTCAAATTCTTTAAAAAATTCTTTAAAAAATGTTCAAAAAAGAGGTGTGACAATCGAGGGTTAAGAGTTTAATCGTTAATTACAAATTATAATGCGTATCAATTGCTATTTGTACTTGGACATGTGTTATGACGCTCCATTGCATAATCCGTCGCGCCACACAAAGATGAAATATCTGAGACGAAAACGAGAATATTTAATATCCAATTATATCTCGAAATTGTCTCGGGCAGCCAGCATAATATTGCATAGATGGTATTTCCTCCTTTCTATAAACGCCATCTCTTAAACTTTGCTTTTTCTGACGTTTTCTAACGTCGACTGCATGAGGGAGAGGAGAGTTGCTCGCGAAATAAGGAAAGCTTGCGGTTATGCGACGCGTCGCCGAGGGGAAATTAGATTTGCTTGTTTAATTTCGATCTCCAAGCGTGCGTAACTCCGGTACCAAATTGACTTCGGCGCGGTCTATCTGTCGGGACAGACCTCCGAATTCGCGATTTCTTCGAACAACATCGGCTAGATCGAAGCGAACTTCTTTTCTAGTTTCCCCATGTATCGTGATACATCGATGTCGAATAGCGATCGAGCCCGGCGTGATTTAGGGGAAGTTCAGACTTTGTGACCACACGTCCACATATAGAAAATTGAACTTGAAGTGATACAAATTTCGGCTGGATTTTAATGATTTCACATATCCGTAAGTCGCGGAATAATAATATTGAAATGTCAAGTCGCGCAAATCTGATACATTGCTTGTTTCAATGGAAAGTGATTGAAGAGCTAAAATACTAAAGAGATGAAGCGCCACGGTGCCTCTTATCCTCTTTAGTATTTCCACTCTTCCAATCAATTTAAATCAATGTACAGCGACGGAGATAATATTCAGGTAAAAAATCGCGCTTGATCAACCAATTTACGCGGTTGTTGCTATTTCACGGAAATATACTTTTCAAATCGTAAATATCTATCGCGTATATCTACATATACTGATCGAAACATATATAATATATAATTACGATGTACATTGTACGTGCTGTCATACATTGGTAATGCGTTTTATTTAGGTGGATTTAGTATGTTATATGGAAACGGAGAAAGTTATTATAAATTGCTGCTGAATTATTGCTGGATTGAATAATTAACATCATAGCCTTATCGTGCGAAATACTATGACACGCGCAGCGATCTACTATCAAAACAAATTCATGCTACTTAGTCACGTAAGTGGGAGATCGTGATAAAGGATGTTGGTGATCGTGGGTTGTCGCGAAGTGGCAAGAGGACGAAGAGAGAGAGAGAGAGAGAGAGAGAGAGAGAGAGAGAGAGAGAGAGAGAGAGAGAGAGAGAGAGAGAGAGAGAGAGAGAGGGGGGGAATAAGAAGGGATATATGCTGTTAGGATGGGTCGCTCGATACTGACCACCTCATACGTCTACATATTTTTCTCTGTTATCCTTCTTTTTACCTTTCGTAGCTTTCCGACTCATTTTCTATTTTCTGAATCCTATAATTAGGGTTACCATAAAGTCGCCAAGGTGATACGGGACAGGAATGTGGACCGGGGGAGGGGGGTATATAAAATTGTTTACATTTTATTACGTTTTAATCACTTATTTAATTTAAATTAGACACTTTGTCTTGATATCACAGCACAATAACATTAAAATAAAATACACATTACAATAAAAAAATAAATAATATTTCTCAAACAAATTAACAACAAACATTTACTGCTGTGAATTTATCATTGCACATACACTGAGTCATTTTAAAGGTCTAAATTTAACTTGAAAAATGTTCACGTTTTTTTGTACCAGTCATACTTTTTAGACGATTTAACAGATTTTAATAAATCCCTATTTTAGATAATTGTACACTGAGAAAAAAAAATCGTTGATTCAAAGAAATATTATTTGATTCAACTAAATGCAGCGGTCACGGGCTGTCAAGCTAACATTTGTTAATTCAACAAATATTATATAAAATAAAATAAAATATTTCTTGATATTACTCACGTATATTTGATTTAAATATATTAATATTTACATTAAACAAATCACACCAACTAAACGAGTTTAGTCAAATTAACAACATTTTTTTTTCAGTGTAGAATTCTGAGCAAGTTAACCCGAAATTATGGAACACAAAATTTTGTTTTATATGACAGATTGGAAAAGACTAATTAAGTAGTATAATAATATAACAATAATACGGCGGGTCAGGAAATAACAACTCTGTAGTTCTGTACGGGAAGAGGACGGCGGGCGGTTTCACGAAAATACGGGACGAAACGGAATATCAGGTAAACGCACCTACTTGTGACCCTTATCATACCTGTGACCACTCGCGGACTTTTATTAAACTAGTCAGAAGTTTTAAGTAATTCAAAAAGCATATGCATTGTGTTTTGCGATTAATAAGCCACGATTTGATATATGGTTTTAGTGATATTTGACTAACAGATACTCGTAAAAATGTGATATAAGGCGCTCGTGTCGGTACCAGTGGCAGATCGAGCGCATGTTTACCGACGGCGACAGTAGATCTGGCGTTTGTCACGACACAGTCACAGTTTTGTTACGTCGTCAAAAACAAGCGTTGGAGAACCATTAGTGCGCAAAACTATCAGTGAACGATTAAGGAGTGTTGTGCTATTCGTGGGTTCCGAGAAAGGTTGGTGATTTTGAGTATATAGGCAAACGTTATAAAGCGGTGCAACAAAACACGTATGGATTAATCAGTGACGGGCTCAAGAAAACTAGTCGTAGCAGTAAATTTCGCTGCTATTAAAAAAAAACATAATTAATACCGATCTCCATACGCTTCTAGATGGGTGTGAATTGCATTTGTACGAGTAAGCGGAAAAATATTCAATGTTTGCTCCAGAGAAAACTAGCGACAACGTCTGTCACTCTGGATTAACTGACACATCGTGTGTTTTATATCGATTTATACTGATTTTATGCCGATTTGTGATCACGGCTTCAAATTACTTGCTTACTTACTTATTCAATTATTGAGTGATTTTTTTATCAAATACAATATACCACTAATTGAACCGAAACGACGATCACTGATCGATACATCCAAAATTAAATCAGGCAGTCACATAGTCTGCTAAAATTTCTCTTTTAATATTTATTAGATTATGTTTAAAACTCGAGTAAAACAAGTTTTTCGATACAAAAATGACTAATCTTGAGTTCGGTATAATTGCTTCTTGATTGGAATCACTTAAAAGTATTTTCCTCTCTTATTAATTCATGCGAGAATCTTAGGTGGTCATAAGTAGGTGCATTTACCTTAACCTAACGAGAATACCGGACATGGGAGTTTAAGTACAGAATAATTCCGTATATACGGGACGTATGGCAGCCCTAACTGTAGTGTCAATTCCAATATTTTTTCGCCCGATATATTTTCGTAAAATTGCGCGAGATGACATAAATGTCGAACATTCAATATTCATAATCACAATAACACCTTAATTAAAAGACTATATATTATGTGTCTGTTATATTTTTCTGTTTCAGGTGAGTACTTGTAATAGTGGAATCTTGATGTACTTTTGGATCCTGATCGCTAACGTAATGTGAGTTGATGATGAATGTATTGTAGTGACTTATTAATTATTATTACATAAAATGCAAAATTCTCGAGTTGAACTGCGAAATGTTAATATTTTATAAATATTTATTTTAAATATAGTTTACGTAAAAATTCATATGTACAAAATGTTCCATATTCAATATACGATGGAATATGGAACACCAATATGGAAAACCAAACAATATCAATGAAAATATTTCAGCAACAGTTGGTTTCGAAGGAAACATCTTATGAATGTATGTCTTTGTGTAGATATGCATTGTAGTTGAAATTTTAAGGTCTCTATTTTTTAAAAATAGAACCATAAATTTTTTTATTTGAGTCAATTTTCTTTATTTTGCATTGTATTCTGGTATTGAAATTATCGAAAAGTAAATAACTTGTAATGTTTTATATTTTACATTGATACATATTTTGATGTGAAAATAAAATACCATAAAATATATTCTTTTTTTAATAATTTTACTTTAATACACGCAGAAAAACGAGAAGAATCAATTTGTGTAAGACAAGAACACATTTTTATTTTTATTACATTTTTATTTAAAAAGTTTAGGTTTTATTTAAAAAGAATGGGAATGACCTTGGAATCACAGAAACAGTTTTATTTAGAATAAAGATATATTTGTTCTCTTTTTGAAAATAAACAATCTTCGTTTGAAATATTTTCGTTGACATCGTAGGTCTCTGAGATGTTCCGTTATGTCGTTTAAAATGAGACATTCAGTACATAACGGTGACGTGAATGCAGAAAATTGCATTGGCCGATTATCGATTTGCGTTTCATAAGCAAACAGCTAACGTCGCAATTAATCGAAGGATAAGTGAGATACAAAAAAATAATTATAGAACGCGCGATTAAATAACGTACATAAACTTACGTACTAAAGATCAATTACTAGTTACAGGCGGATGGTATTTATATTATACGAACATCCGATATTCTTTATATAAGAAGCTATATAGTTTTTATATAGTAGTAAAAAACGATTCAATTCATTTAACAAAAATAATCAATCAAGCGATCAGATGTAGCCATCTAATTTTTGTCTAATTACTAAACGAATCGATTTAATTAATTCGATATTAGAATAAGTTGTGTCAAATCTTCAGTAATAATATAAAAATAGCTTAACTTTGTTTAACGCCGATTTCTCCGAGAATAATGAGCATCTTTCTCATTTATTCGTAACGTGATGCAATGTTATGCAACATCCTCTGTCAAGAATCGAGAAACGTGAATATAGGCTTTTACACGATACGAAACGAGTACCAGACGAGACTTGACGATCGTACGATTTGCGACAAATCCGGTTGACAACCACTGACAAGCAGGAGGCAGCTGAGCGGACAAAGAGCGAACGGTTATTGCAGGACGACAGTGCAGACTCGAAGCCCGGCACACCGGCGAGCCCCACTCTTCGTTCTTCATTCCACTCTCCGTTTCGCCTCATGTCATGTATCCCTTGAATCTAAACCTATAAGCTACCTGCACCTACGCTTCCTGATATTCGCCGCATCGACGAGACTTTTCCTTAATCTCCGAGATGCATTCTCGGACGTCTACCTATTTATGTATATCCCTTTATGTAATGACCTTGAAGCCCTGTTTTCCGGCTACAGTTGTATTATAACGGAATAACTTACTTAGTATTGTATTATAACGGAAAAAGTGAGGAACTATATATGCGAATTCTTTGTTCCCAGTATACTTTTCGCATGTCATAATGCAAAAGTTTATGGATGAAATATGATGAACACTTTCTCTTCTTGGTTTGTAGATAGATAAATAGCTTTTCCTAAACCTTGATCAGATTCTTACAAGGGCCATTTTTCACTGAGAATGTAGAATATACGAAGGTTAAATTACGTTTGAATTTACTAATACAGAAATAAAAAGGACACAGGGTTTTCAGTATATTTTGCCAATCTATACTATCAAAGGCGAATAATATAGAAAAAAAATTTTGTTTCGACATATATTATAAAGAAAAAAATTTACATGATTTCTCGTTTTTGACGTTAAACTCAATAGGGCTGCAGAAAATAAGAGCGAAAAAAATATATAATTTTGCGTTACCTATGTATTTTTAAACAGTCACCCATCGTTTATTCAGCCTTTTATTTTTCATAAAAACATCATTTCTTTCAGCAAATCAAAAGACTTTAAATTTTTTAAGTATTCTTAGAACGCATAAATAGCATCGCAGTCGATAATTTTTTAATAAAGTTGTAATATGAAGATCTACATGTAGGGATAGAGATTTTTCAATCGAGAACAATGATGCGTCTTCTTCAGTCGAGTTTGCTAATGACCGATATTTATTATAGAATGCATCATTTTTAGCGTAATAAAATATTTCGAGAATAATGAGATGATTGAATATGATGTGTTAAAAAAATATATATATTTTTCCCCCTTATGAGTCCTCGCGTTTGATATAGTATATGTAGATTGGTAAAATATACTGAGAACCCTGTGTTTTTTGTATTATTTTGTATTAGTAAATAAAAATCCAATCTACATATGTTGTATATCTCGGCAAAAATGGGGCTTGTAATAATTTATTTACTATTTATTTATCTATGAACCAAGAAGAAAGTCTTCACTACATTTCATCTATAAATGTTTGCATAATGGCATGTGATAAACATGCTATTTATAATTTGTTTTTATTATTATAAGATATATTAAATTAATTATTTAAAGCAGATTATGTTTTAATCCGTCATTAAAATTGAAAACAGAAAATATCTATTGGCAATATTAAACATAGTTTGTGAATGTGCAAACGATATTCCATTGATTAATACTGTTATGAGTGGTTTTTATTTTATTCTGAACTAACAAGTTACAGCAATTAACCACTCGCCAAACTTTATTTGTTTATAACTTTATTATTAAGGATGTGCAAACGAAAATTTATCAATTAAGACTATTTCGATCCAATTTTCTCATAGTTGGGGGGCTAATGTGAAATTGCACCCCCCCCCTAAAACTATTTTTTTAATGTTGTTTGAACTAGAAGTGTGCAAACAAAAATTCAAAATGTGCATACATGTGCAAACGATGAGCAATCGAATGAGCTATAGAAAGTTTTTTTTTATGTTGGAGGCTAACTTCACACGGGTGATAAAACTGTGATGTTAATTATTCAATCCAACAATAATTCAACAATTTATAATATAGCTTTCTCTCTCTCTCTCTCTCTCTCTCCTCTCTCTCTCTGTCCTCTCTCTCTCTCTCCCCTCTCTCCTCCTCTCTCTCTCTCTGTATCCTCTCTCCTCTCTCATCTCCTCGTAACATCAGAGCACTCTCCTTCCTCTTTACGACCCGATGATCTTATTTCTGTACTCTAGTAAGTATTAATCAATAGAATATCGTTTGCACATTCACAAACAATTCGATTTTTTATTTGCACATCTTTAATAATAAAGTTATAAACAAATAATAATAATAAAGTTGTAAACAGAGTTTTTTTATATTTGCCTATATATATAACTTTATTTTAAGAATGTGGAAACGAAAAATCGAATAGTTTGTGAATGTGCAAACGATATTCCATTAATTAATACTGTTATGAGTGGTTTTTATTTTATTCTGAACTAACAAGTTACAGCAATTAACCACTCGCCAAACTTGATTTGTTTATAACTTTATTATTAAGGATGTGCAAACGAAAATTTATCAATTAAGACTATTTCGATCCAATTTTCTCATAGTTGGGGGGCTAATGTGAAATTGCACCCCCCCCCCTAAAACTATTTTTTAATGTTGTTTGAACTAGAAGTGTGCAAACAAAAATTTAAAATGTGCATACATGTGCAAACGATGAGCAATCGAATGAGCTATAGAAAGTTTTTTTTTTATGTTGGAGGCTAACTTCACACGGGTGATAAAACTGTGATGTTAATTATTCAATCCAACAATAATTCAACTGCAAGTACTGGAAGTACTGAAAATCTATAGTTTACGTAACGTACACTATAGATTTTCATTACTGACAGTGAATATCGGAACACAGCCAAAGTAACATCCATTTTGTGTCTCTTTCTAGTCACTTCCTAGAACTAACCTTTATCTATGTAGCTATATAATTGGCCAATAGAATTTTACCTTTTGAAAACTTAGTTCTAGTCTTGTCGTCACACAGTTTAGTCGTAAAGATGTAGGCATAAGGGACAATTCTCGTTCGTTTCGACGAAAGTTCGGAAGTAACAGTAACCATTCGTTGAGCACATAGAAAAATGTAAATATGCTCAATACAAAAAAAATTAACTAACGATAACATAATTATCAATATGACCATATATAGCAAAAATATAAAAATCGGGATGTAACTTTTCAGTTCTGCCTCTAATACATTTTGATTCACCATCGCGTTACCGAAATCGTACCCGTGTGACGAATTAATTTTTCGTATAAAGTGAAAGTGTTCAATGAAGATAGAAGATGAGCTCAATTTCTCCAAGAGCTCGTGAGTAACAGAGGTCACTTTACTCCCCGATTGTTATCACCATGATCGACCTCGCTTTCTCACACGATGACACGACACGTGGTTCGAACCTGGAGGAAATATTCGAACGAAAAGAAGATAAAAGTTTCCATTTATCTAATCGTAAATCCTATTAAACTTGTTGTAAATTGAATTATGAATAGTAATAACAGAAAGAAGTTGATTACAGATTTTATATACGAGAGAAAGAGAAAAAATCAGGATTAATTATTTGCAAATTAAAATTTAGGAGAGAGAGAGAGAGAGAGAGAGAGAGAGAGAGAGAGAGAGAGAGAGAGAGAGAGAGAGAGAGAGAGAGAGAGCATTCTTAGACAAAAAATCATGTTAATTTTTTTCTTGCAAAATAAAATAGTTTTTGGTCATATATCGTCACTCGTGTTTGATGCATATATTCAATGTCACAACGTGCCATTTGGTGACTTTGAAATTACTTAGATGTGTTTCTTTAACAAGTTCGTGCAGATTCTTCCAGATTTTTCCAGAAAGTCTCTTTGACTTTTGTTAAAATATCCTATTTTAGAATTTCGATATACGCATTTAAAAGTTGGCGCGACATTCTACGAATTAAAAAAAAATACTAAGAGTTCTAATAGCACTTTTCTACAGTTCCTGATAAACATTAAAAAAACTTCCGCATTCCTTATATTAAAAAATCGAAATTGGAAAAATATGCTGACTTCACGAATCCTACACAACACCCTTTTATCTAAAGTATCAAAACGCATTGAATATTATCATTTTTATAGTTCTATTCGAGTTTCACGCATATATACACCATATACACAACAATTTTTAAACAATTTTTAATATCCTCGCCTAGAGATATTTACTGAAAACGTATCGTGTATGCTGATGATTTTCCACAGTTCTAAAACTAAAGATAGTTTCTCGACAATTCTACAAGAGTTCCGTGCTTTAGAATTAGTTTTATGTAAGAATAATTCTGGTGATTAATAATTTTTTTTTGAATTTTTGACAATTATGTTCAGCACGACACTTACTTATTGTTAGTGAAAATGACTTTCCGCAGTTCTAAAGGTTCTCGACAGTTCTATAAGAATGCTGTGCTTTAAAATAATTTTTACAAAGAGTTCCGACCGTTTAATATTTTTAAAACAGTTTTTTCAAATTATGTCTAGTACGACACTTAGTGAAAATGTGTCGTGCTGATAATTTTCTGCAGTTCTAATGGTAGTTTTTAACAGTTTTCTAAGAGTTCTATGCTCCAAAAAGAAAAATTGTTTAAAATTATTAACGGCTGAATAATTTTTAAAAATAATTCTGAAGCATAAAACTTTTATAGAATTGTCGAGAATTACCTCTAGAACTCCGGAAAATTATCACACTTTTTATTAATTATTAAGTGTCGTGCTGGACACAATCTTTAAAAATTGTTTAAATAATACAGAATGGTCGGAACTCTTTGAAAAAAACTGAGCACAGAACTCTTATAAAACTGTCGAGAACCTTTAGAACTGCAACAAATCATCAACACGACACATTTTCACAGTTAGTTGTGAAAAATATCTACAGCTTTTGTTTTAAGAAGGATTCTATCGATTACATATATAAGGAATATAAGTCAAAAAGATACAGGATGGCACAAATAATTGTACTATAAAAAATATTTCATTAGAAAATTTCTATTTGAGAACTGAAAAATTGGAACTTTTTTATTTTATCTTTTATTTTGTACATTAAGAATTATCGTTAGAATGCCTAAGGATGCGGCCGTGTGAATTACATAATACACTGAGTTTTAAAAAATCTGTAAAATATAATTCCTGTACTCTAAACATTTATCAGAATAAGAAAAGTGATGCTAGTGCAACAAGACTCGATTAAAATTCTGCATCTCGTGCTATTATCATTAAATTCTCTCTATTATCTGTCTTATTAAATATTTACTCTCTCTTCTCTTCTTCCTTTTCCGTTCTTTCTTTCTCGCGATCGACTTGTGAGTCGGTCCTTCCGAGACATTTAATTCAAGGTGACGGTTGATCGATGAAGACACGACTATGTGCTCTCGAGGTTGGCTCAAATTAGGCGTTCGTCGATATCTCTCCTCCCCCGGCTCAGCAGTTTTTGCGTACACCGTAAACGCCCGTATCCTCTCCTCCATGCCTATTTTCCTTCTTCTCGCTTTTTTGTCCACAAACCGCGTAATTATCCAGCGCGTGTAGGGAGAGGCACGCTTAAATTTAGCAAAATGTCGGTACTGTTCGATACTACCTTCTATCAATACTTAATGTCGAAAATAAAATTAACATTTATTGCCTTAATATACATATGTATGTTTTCCGAGTTAATTATTGAAATCAGAATTTATCGACGATAAAAATATTCAATACGTGTGTCAAAACTATTATTCAAAAGTTCAAGTATTGATATTTTGGTATTATTGAAACATTGTATAGTAAAGTTATAGTAAGGAAATAGGTATAGTAAGGCTTACCTACTCGAGAGCTGATTGGTCGATTTTTAAACTAATTTTTCGTTAACGCAAATGCTGGTAGTTTTGAATAGAAATGCTTGTTTAGGACATTTCGATGCTGTGCTTTTGTTGTTGATTGTTATACGGTGTTTGCAACGTATTCTAATGTTTATAACGCAGTACTAGAATGAGTGATGCGCTAACTGAGAAACACTTTGCTTTACCTGAACTCATGCACCGAACACCCCGAGGCAGTTCGCCGAGTACGCGGAAGATAGCACGCACTAGACGGTGAACGCAGATAAGCCAGGCGCATTAAACTCCTGTGGTCCGTAATAATAGATTGCACCCAACCGGAGAACGGGTTCCTAGGGCTTCTGCATAGAAATATACTTCTGATTATCGCGATTGTCGTTCGCGCGTTTTGCGACTTAACCGTCACAGGAATCTGGAACTCGTCGCGAACTACGGCGCGCGGCGTGTCGCGGCGCGGCGCCCGCGCCGGTCTCGGGAACGAGTACCCGGTATCGCGTCTAAGATTTAGATTTGAAAGGAATGTTTAGTTTTTATTTATTTAATGACTCATATGTACTAAAACTCTCTTAAACAAGTTAGCCTTATACACCGAGTATAAAGATAACGCGTAATTTGTTTTAATTGTAGCAAAATTCGCTGGAGTTCTCCGACACTTCATAACACAGATATGATGATTATTATAAGTCTTTCAGTTACGATCGATTTTCTTCGATAGTTTTCTATGGAACAGTTATCCATAAACTCGGTGCAGAGACTTTACGTTTTACAGAAATTTAAACGTGTACAATGGATGTTGCCGAGTAATGGTTTTTACGGTTTTCTCAAGAATGTGAGCACGTTGAATTTGTCGGACCAATCGGATGCACGAAAGTTATTCTCAGGTAGTGAAAACATGAAAGAACAAAAGTAAAGAAAATTTCAGTATTTTTCTTGCTTTCTTTCTTTACAGCGAAATTTAGAGACGAAGTTAAGGATGTACAGTCTCTGCTAAAAGTTAGCTTTCAATAAAAAATTACTAAAATGAAGACTGCATGTATTTCAAACAACTCAAAATTTTTTATATGTTAGAAAGGATTACCGTTGACAGTTTGAGTATGGTTTTTTGTTATTTAAATAATTAGTATGGTTTAAACAATTAAAAAATGATAAAATTTTAGTAAAAAGTTTTGAAACTTAAATTACAATATCAATGATGTATGTTTTACATATAAAAAAAGTTTTAGAAGTATCTGACCTTTTTTATTTATATTTATAGCAAAAATGTCGATTCTCCATAAGGATAATGTTAATTTTGGTACAATTTTATGAACTTTAAACTTAAATAACTCTTAAATCGTTTAGTAAATTACTTACAGAGTATTTTTAATTTAATTTAAAAGAAACATCTCAAAATTTCAGCCATTTCTGAACATATTTGAAATATCTCGAATACATCCTTAAAATCGTTAAAACTTAGTAACTGTTTAGTGAATTTGTTTCAACTTTTTTGGAGCACATCGGGAAGAGTAAAAGAACAATCTCACAAATTTTTATCGACTTCGCACCATTTTGAAGATAGGGCCAATACGGCCATCCTTAATACGACACAATAATACGCTAAGGTAAATGTACCAATGCCTGGACAGTCAGTGGACACGTAGGTAAATATGTCTGGACATCTTTATCATTTTAGTCCCTAAATAAGTATAACGCGAATTAAAATTAAAGATAAAAATATTTTTCCCGTATATTGAAATACAACGGAACTTTAATTATAGTATCCAAACCGAGATCCAAACGTTAAGTTGCGTTATACTTATTTAAGGACTAAAATGATAAAGGTGTCCAGACATAAGGTACGTGTCCACTGACTGTCCAGGTAGGTATTGGTACATTTACCTTATATCTCTTGTAGCGAAGAAACTCGACTTTTTCGCCAATTACCGTGACAGTGACACAGTTCGGGCAGCAAACGAGTTTTCCAGGCTGCTTTAATCGAGAGGGAACGTTCGCCGCGGCTTCATTTAATCGGTTCCCCACTTGTTACTCTTTACGATCGGGGAGCTCGCGTGCGGCGCATCGTGATTTCGCAGTTCTCGCTAAGATCTAAACATATCATTGCACTCGCATACATTAGTGATCTCGTTCGAATAAATAGTACTATCAAAACACTCTTGACTACAACATAGAAATGTATCTTGTTTCGGTGATATAAAATACCTACATTTAAAAGAACAAGCATTCTTTTTCCCTCGGTCTCTCTGTAGAATCACAACAGGTGGATCTATAAATAGTTCTCGATCTCATTGTCTCCATTTTCTGTAGCTCGTGGTAACTTTTTCCGCGCGTTTGAACCCCCTGTAACTTTCCGACTTCGATTTCTGCTCACATCCGCAGTACTTGAACGACAAATCGCTCATTGTTTAATGACCGCGATGCCTCCGCCTTAGCTCTCGCTACTGTGGCTAACACAATTAGATTCAACGCAAGATTAGGCATTGCGAACAATTAACCTAAATTAGCTCGAATTATATTGATTGAATTACGCAGGGCCGATCGAGCGAACCGCGGCTTTAATTGCGCGTGTCATGTCCCGGAGTCAAAGGTTCGTCGAAGCGTCGAAAGCGAGCGTGTCAAACCCATTCCGCTACGGTATAATGTCAGCCAATTCTCGACGATACGCGTCGATACGCGACGTCGCGCCGCGCCGCGGCGTCGTGACCGCGGGCTTATCGTTGACGGCCGACGTCGCCGTGACGCATGTATTGCGCGCGCGCGCGCGCGCGACGCGGCGTTGCGACATTAATTAGCCGATCGGAGCGAAGACAACTGGCCGGCAAGGTCGCGCCGCTTGCTCGCTCGCCGGTGCTCTGGACCCTCTTCGACGACAGCTGACAGCCGACGTGCGCGGTCCGGGTAGTACACACCTCGGTATTAATCGCACTACAAACGTTTCCTGTGCGCAGCGGTGCTCAAATCACGGCGATGCAAATCCGCTCGAAAGTCTGGCCGACCGGATCTAGGCGCGAGCGTGATCTCGGGGAGCGGGATATATACTCGCGTGTAACGGAAGGAATAAAATGTATCGCTCGTGGGAGAGCTCTTCTTTGAGCTAAGAGGACGCGACCGACTTCTTACACAGTAAAAAATTTTGTGTCAATGGAAGTCCACTCTCAATTTTGTGTTAAAATAACTCATTCATCGTGTTATTTTTGACATTTAGAAATGTTATATCGACATTTATAACATTTCTAAATGTCAAAAATAACACGATGAATGAGTTATTTTAACACAAAATTGAGAGTGGACTTCCATTGACACAAAATTTTTTACTGTGTATACTTGCGTTTCCGTCTCGATCGACGATATTAACTCGCTTGATCCCTATCGTCCGTATGAACCCTTTCTCGGTGATTTAGACGCCGCGTTATCGTTCGCTTTATCGCGTGCCGATGAGAAAATTGACCGTTTTGTATCTGTATCGTTACGAAAGATACGAGGATTGAGCCGTTTACGAGTCGAAATACAACGGCGCAAGTCGATAAAAATATAGTAGCAGTATACTCCAGCTTTTGTGATTATTTTGGGACGGCGTGAAACTTCTCTCATTGTTCTCTTTATGCATTTATAAAAAGCTATTATACGAAAGCACGCGAGTTTTATTATAATGCGCGGTATATTGATTTGACTTCCTTCATGCCTCTTAAAATGAGCAATGCGACTTGTAGAATTGTCCCTTTCAATTTTTCTCCCATTCGTGAGCTCTCGATTATGTGCGAAAAATCGCCTAGAAAGCTCGATGTACACACGTGTAGACGGAGATTAGAAACTGACATTTTCTACTCTGTAGAGTGTGTAACAGGTAATTAACTCTCGCACGAAGTAGCGAGGAGGGAAATTTAAGACATGATGAGTGGGAGGAAGAGAAGAGAGGAACAGAGAGAGGGGAAGAGAGAGACGAATAGATATATAGAACGTTATTAAGTAAATTATACGTTGGGCAGGTAACATTGCATCCTATCGTAAGAGTGAACTCACGCGTCTCAATTCCTGCGCGTAACGCAGTAGTCGGTTTGTCTTTAAAAGCGGCATTCTTTTGAGAAAGTTTACGGAAAAGCAGACACATTTGCCGATGAGGGATTCGGATTGGTGGAACGAATTCTGTGACGATTTGTCTTAAGAAAAATGAATGTAGAAAAACGGATAATGCATTCCTGAAAAAGAAAGAAAACAACTTCGAAAGAACCTAAACAATTTTTAGCAAAGTTTAGTGCCTCTCGAAAACTTTGAAGCCAAACATTTTTTTAGGACTTAGAAACTAAGTTACTTGTTTCAATCTTCGTTTTGATTTTTTAGCGTATTATTTACTCAAGTTTTCTTAGGAGTTGTTTTTATTGCATCTTAGTACGTAATCGAGCTTGTTGCATTATTTATAACTATATTTTTCGATAAAAGTGAAACATTCAGCAACAGTTGATAAACTAGTGATAATTCGTCGCTTGTTTACAAGGCGATTAGATTTTGTTCGAAGAAAAGTGTTTGCAAGATAAAAACGGACTATCACGGAGGCATTATTTTCTGTTTATGTTAATTAGTTAATCGTTCTCATTTCTGTGTCACAGCCTATGTGTGTGACAGGATAGGATTGATATAACAAAAGTAATTCTCGATGTAAGAGTTTGAATTATAACTACGGCGAAAACTGGGTCAATTTGAAAAAGGTCTTGGCAAATATGTTAAGCAAATTAACGCGTTAAAATATGAAACATATTTTATTCAAATATGTGATAAGGAGCTATTTTATTCATATGTTTTGTTCCTCTTACGAGAGAAAAAAGAAAGAGACTGCGATCGAAATGATATCAAATATAAAAATTGGAAGGCATGGAAGAAGGAAACTTACATTTCGAAAATTTACGTACGTATTGTACGCAAGATTTGCCGAAGTTGACTTTTTTATTTATTCTATCGATTAGCTTACTGTGCTTTTTAAAAAATAAATGTATTATAAAAACAGAAAAAAAATAAGATTGAAGATTGTCAGATTTGCTTTCACATACTTCTATTTCAGTATGAAACACGGATTACAAGGAATATTTCATTGCGTTATCATTAATCCGGTACTGATAAACAAAACGAAGAAATAGAAACTTGTCACGAAACGGAATGTTTCCAACGATCGCGCTCGTTTCAATCGTGTATCCCTGCGCTCTTCCTGTTTGAAGGGGCACGCAGGATTTGCGTCCGTGAACGGGAAGGGTCGATGCGCCCGGGACGGAACGGAACGGAAGGGGACAGACCGATGCAAGGGATGAGAGTCGGCAGGCCGACCGAGAGAAAAAGATACGAAACAGCTGTGCTAGTTCTATGGAGACAAGTCTTAGTATACCGACCCATACAGACACGCTGTCTAACACCGTGCCGAGTTATGCACCCTTCCTGAGCAGAGGCGCTCATCCCGCCGCGCTGTGAGGTCGAATGAGCTGCCACCGGTTTGCCGGCATTATCAACCTGATCTCAACTTATTCGAAATTCTGTGTTCCCGTTTATTGTATACAGTCTGCGAATTATATTACATTCTATTAAACTGCCGTAAATATCGCAACTACTGAATTAAGGAATCGTAGGAAGACTGAGGTATTCAATGATGAAATGTTTCGTCGAAAACAACGAAGCACGCTCGTTAATTTACCAAAGTAACCGTCTCTTCCCGCTTAGATACTTCAGCATCGGTGATTTGGAGAAAGTGCACGCGACTTCGAGGCTCGAAGTTCGAGCGCGCGCCTTTCTATCCGTTTGTCGTATATTTCTGAACTATAGCCGGTATACTTCTGCGAGAAACTGTAAAGGAAACTATATGTACACGTGATATCAACTGCGTGATATCACGAACAATGTATTTCTGTTCTTTTTTGCATCAGGCTTCACTTATCTTATACGTATCTTATACGTATCTTATACGCAACTTTACCGTTTTATCGTGGCACACACGTATTCGAGAATTACGATTTCTTTATAGCTTCGTTCGCGACAGGGCTGCGACTTTCGCGGTGACCATTGCTGTTCTAATATTAGTCCGTGAATAATACCCTAGTTTAGCCGCCTATGCGAGCAGTCCTACGAAGGAGTGCGAAAGAGGGGCGAGAGGGGGACAACGAGTGCTCGTGCGCCATATAAGTTCATCGCTCCCTATTTTGGGAACGATAATACGGCGGAAAAACATCGACTCTTCGAACCTTCCTTCATGAAGATATATCGCGTGCATGTTTTTCACGACCGGCCATACTTCGTCGTCGCGTCACTTAGATGCACTTATTCTCGCACGAAGTCGCTGAAGAATTGGAACGTATGTTAATAATTATTTACCGTTAGTTGGAACGACTTCGCGGAAATGGAGCGAAACCAGCTTCGTCCATTTATTCGAGATTTCTCTGAATCTGCGCGTGGCTCACTTTTAACTTCGTTCCTTGCACTTTGCATTTTTCATAAGTCCAAGTTCCAACGAGTATCATAATAAGAGTATTATATTAAGAATAAGTGCGTTTTAAAATGTGTTTTAATTGAAACGTAGGACGTGCCTTGAAACTTCGAAACTCGACTCGAAAATACTTGGATTCGTATTCTTATCGCACCTCAGATAAACTTGTTCGACTGATTCCGCGATTTATTTATCTAATGTGAGAAAAATGCGCTGAACACGTAGATAATAAAAATTAGCTGCAAACAAAATGCGCGTGGTGAAAACGTGAACGTTCGTACGTATTATACGCTCGTTGCTATCGCATCAATTTCGCGCGCGACTGTAATCGGACAGCGTAAATTGCGGTGTTTCGTAGATACTTAGTTACGCGGGCCGCGTTTACCGCCCTCGGGATTAACGCAGACGCGTAAACGAGGAGTTCCGCGAACGATCGGATACGCGGATACGGCCGGGCGAGAGTGCCGGTAAACACCGTTCTTTCGTCTTACAGCCTCCTTGTCGTCCTCTCGCGCGCGTTCTATCCCGGGTGTGGCCGATAACTAGGATTCGCGCGCCCCTCTCGATCCTCGCTCGGTGGCATTAACCTTGCCGATCCTCGCTCCGCGGATATCTGCGTGGCCGCGAGTTAACACTGGCAGGTACTCCGCGGCAATCGCCGCGATAATGGCTGAAGCCCCTCGCGACCGTTAGGTATGGCGGACCGCGGGTAGGATATGCGCGTTCCGCGTGCAGGCACTTCGTGCTATACTAGTCGCGAGGGAGACGTTCGTGTTTCCCGAGGCTCTTGAGCGATTTTGACGAACTTCGGATATGTTGCAGACAGTGCAGAAGCTATACGATAGGATTAGAAGTTTCGAAGTACCGTTATGAGTGCCGTTACGAGTAGTCGAAACACTCATACTTCGCTCTTTTTAGAGTGAGTACAAAAAAGCAAGATTGCCTCGTAATTAATGAAATTAATCGTTAATCTTCAAAAGTTACGCGAAATGCCGTGGATCGAGGGACTTTTAGTAGCAAAGAGCACGTTTAACACGAAAAATACAAGTTATCTGCCTGAATGAAATTAGATGGATTAGATGGATTGAAAATGCATTTGTGGGTAATATACAAATAATAATCTAAGAAGTTGTTTCGTATAATCTTTCGGAAATTTACCATTAGGTTCCAAAGAAAATGCTTATTCTCGCGTTCTCTGAGCTGGTGAGTAACGAGTGACTTTACTTCTCTTTTTGCTCAAGTTACGACTGTCACTTTGATTTGATCATGTAATAAACTATGATTATTTGTAAAGTTTCACTTAAGTTTCCTCGCTAAAAATTACTATTTTTAGACCATCAAATTTTGAAGTTACTCATTTACTTCTCGTCGGAGAACGTGAGATTATTTTGATTGAATTATTACCGCATCGCTGAAGATGGCTCAAAGCGGAGCTGAAACATCCGATTTATAATCACATATCCTAATAGTTATTAAGGATCGATACAATCTTAATTTACGCACCGCCAACCGCGCTAATCTCTCAAAGCCCCGTTTTACTTGTCACTTGTTAATTCTAAAGAAATCTTGTTTCTCCATACTTTCTAAATCCCCTTAACATTATGAAAACTTTCTGTATCATATCAAGTTCCTATCACCTTAAACCTACGATAAAAATACGTAAAAAAGATATCCTGGTTGTTTGCTTATTCTTATCTATTTCTGTGTCTGCAAAATATCCAAAGCTCATCGAGAAACGTGAAATAGAGTTAACTAGCTAGTGGTCAGTGGTAGCGCGAGGGCGCGTATAGATTTGCCGTTGTCGGCGTAGCTCATTGGTTTTGCCGGAGGAGAGGATACCAGGGAGAGGATCGCACCGCAGGTTGTTGATCCTTTCTTCTCGCTCCTCGTTTGTCCTTCTCTCTCTCTCTCTCTCTCTCTCTCTCTCTCTCTCTCTCTCTCTCTCTCTCTCTCTCTCTCTCTCTCTCTCTCTCTCTCTCTCTCTCTCTCCTCTCTCTCTCTCTCTCTCTCTCTCTCTCTCTCTCTCTCTCTCTCTCTCTCTCTCTCTCTCTCTCTCTCTCTCTCTCTCTCTCTCTCTCTCTTTCTCTCGTTTCGTCCTCTCTTTCACAAAGAAGCGCGTCCTTCTCTCTCTCTGCTCCATAACCCATCCGCGGGGTGCGCAGCTTTACAAGATTATTACTCACGGATGACAGGTAAAAGGCGCGATCTGGTGCGAGTACCGAGACCGAGTAGGTGTGGTGGCCTTCCGATCATGTGTATGTACGTATAGAGAGATGATTTTATTTCGCAACCATCGCGCTGATTGCGCGATTGCAAGAGGAGCGTCCTTCTCTTGCCGTGTGTGTGCGCGCGCGTATCGATCACGATTTCTCGCTCTCGTGGCCGATGGCAGTCATCGTTTGTCTAACTAAAATATATACGTTGTTTTACGAATACTTAGATTAATTTAGTGTATGATATGAAATTTATTCAAACAGTATTGTCCTTACTTTTGACATCCAGCTAAGAAATTGAAACACTTATACAATACTCGCTATTGGACTAAAATGTAGATAATATTAATATATTTTTTTGGTACCATATGAATATGAGACCAAGTACGATCATAATTTTCTTTATAGAAATTATTACGATTTGATATTGCACTATAATCTCGTAACATAATTTATTCCATAGTATGATTACTTGTTTTGGTCGTGATTGGTCCGCGAATATCATCCTCGGGATCGTCGGCAAGATCACGGCGACCGGTCGAAGCATCAAGGTCGTGGACTTCGAAGGTTGAAGAGAAACTTGGTAGGGGATGATCTCGCGGAGAATAGTGCGAGAGGAGGAAAACCCGAGAAAAGAAAGAGAGAGAAAGAGAGAGTGAAATCGAAGGTACTTTTTCTCATCCTTTCTTGTTCAGAATGGATGATAATTGCGCTTTGCACTCGCTTCTATATGACCGATGCTGAATGATTCAACGAATGCGGCGGTGGCGATATTCCCATCTCCCCCGACTTGCGAGGCGCGAAAAGTTCCTTTGCCTCGAATTGGCGTCAGGTTCCTCGGACGCATAATCGCCCACCGTGTAATGCTAATAGCACGGGCCCGGCTATCGAGGACCAGTCAATAAATATGTCTCGACTGCGTAAATCCATTCCGTTCCGCGACGCTACCCTGCGTTTTAATGCCTCGCGACCACTCGCGACTAAGATGATATCGCTCCCCCTTTAGCTTTAATAACTTTTATTTAACTGCGCGGCAAATATTGGCCAAACTACACGCGTGTATTCCACGTGTGCACGCCCTTGTATCTGTCCGGTAGCATTGCGCTTTAAAAAATCGCGAAATTCTGGCATTGTGCTTCTTCACAGTTGGCTATTTAATTTTTAAAACAAATGATTCATACGTCACGAGCGTTCTTCTGGAACTTTCCGCAATTATCTATAATTGCGAATTGTAACTTTTAACTTGTTTTAGACAGTTCAACAGAAAATCGTGCGGATTCCGCATGTCGTGGAATATGATGTTTTATTCGTGATTATATTTACAATTTATTTAAAATTTTTTTACAGTTTTCCAAAAAACTCTTAGCGTTTGAGACAGAATCTCAAATTACGTATTTTATTTAAAATGAAATAACGAATAATAAGTTGCGGTAAGTAACGCAACTTTACTCAATGATATCACATTATTGCCGTTATTAATGCATTCTGTGAGAGTTAAACGAGGATAGTGGACGCTTATCGATGAGTAATATGATGCGAGTCTCGGCGGATTACCCGTACAAGCGTTTACTATAACTATGCGTGATAATGTGTTCAGGAAACAAATAGCGCGACGGCAAAGGAAAGTTACCGCGGATAATCATACGAGAGAAAAAGAACCTCTTTGTCTTGATATACTAGATAATAGATTTATATATATATATATTACGCGTATTATTATATAATTCTTGTAAGATAATAATACGTGTGATATGCAGTTCTTGTATTTCCTCTTCCTCTTTCTCTCTATATACATAATATATCTATATCAAATGTGCAAAAAGCATACGATAATTACCACGTACGAAAACGCATTTGCCAGAATTTCCGAAAGAGTAGCATTTGGTGTTATTGCAAATTAAGAATTATATGATCGCATTGAGCGTTAGAGTGCAAATACGGGTCAAAGTGTCATGGTGCGCCGTATAACCGCCGATGAGAGATACAAGAGCGTGCTCTCGATCTCATTGTAGCGGACAAAGAAAGCGACTGCAGGCGGGACGAAGCGATACGAAGCCGAAAAAAAATAGAGAGAGAGAGAGAGAGAGAGAGAGAGAGAGAGAGAGAGAGAGAGAGAGAGAGAGAGAGAGAGAGAGAGAGAGAGAGAGAGAGAGAGAGAGAGAGAGAAACGCCATGGAAAAACGACAAACTGAAGCGCGCATAACGATGCCGGTCGTAACGGTGGCTCTGACATAGAGCTGTCAGTGGCGCCCGACCGAGAGTAGGAATAATGATAATGGTAATCCGCGCGGTAAGGCTGGAGTAAGTGCGGCAACCTCTCGCCGCCACCCCTCGCGCGCCGATCGTCCCTACCAGTCACGCGGCCCTCCCACTCTCGGTGCCGTCGCCCCCTCGTGTTGTGATTTTCCCCTATCTCCCTCGAACTGAATCAGTATTGCCCTCCCCACCACGGATTCGGTCAGCGTGATGCCTCGCGCGCGATTCAACCTGTTTTCCTCCCCACCGGGTTGTACCCCACGATGGGGCACTTCCGCCCCTCTTGTCGCGTCTCGGTCTCCCCACGCGGCGCGGTTTCCGGACCCCACCAGGTCAGGATGCGGCTCGCGCATGCGTATGCCGCGTGTGTGAGTGGATACACATGCTTGCGTGCGTGCGTACGTGCGTGCTTGCCTCCCCTGCCTGCCTGCCTGCCTGCGAGCGAGCGTACGTGTGCGCGCGCGTTCGTGTAATAATAATAAGAAGAGAGCAACTCTATGAGGAACCAACGGCCTCCGACCCGTTCACCCTATGCTAGGTGGAGCCGGCCTGATACTGTACCCTCGACGGTTCTCAACTCGCGGCGTCCAGAACCGGCAGTCGTCTCCCGACGCCGCGACGGCGCGGTAGAATCGAAATACGTAGCGTTACTCCGTATCGAGCTGCATTTTTATTTGATTAACGATTGTTAATTAGAAGAACGCATATCTTTATAACATTTTTGTATTATATTGTTCTAACGCGTCTCTTTTTTTATTGGAATGTGTAATATTTGTTAAGTGAGAATATAGTAGCAATAAAAACATCTTTAATAATAGTCCGACTATTTTGGTTGATGAACTATTCATGATCTGTGAAACATTGTTATATGATTATGATGGTAAATTAATAAGCATTGTTTCTTTTTTGACACTGATCAAGTATTCTTTAAACATTCGATAAAACGCTTTCAAAGAAATGGACTTCTAAATTCTCCAAGTGGTTAAATCGTAACGATTTGAACCGTCGTATTATATCTCTATTATCGAGGTCAATCCGCACAAGCTTCCTTCTCTTTCCCTTTCTCGATTCATCCTTTCTTGACCCAAGCAGACTCTCGCGAGGAGTTTCGACCCTAAGCACCAACGTGAAGTTTGAAGACATCTCGAGGTTGAGCTTTACTGCGGGTGTGACCGTGAACGAAGAGGCAGGAAAGCAAGACAGCGTTGTGGAGCAGTATCTCTGTCCTCGCCCTCCACCTCCTCTCGCGGCACGTCGTGCTTCCCTTCCCTCAGCCAGCCCCACCTCGGTGATCCCCCAACGTGAGGCGAAGTGGACACTCGTCGAAGCGGTGGTGGTGGGATGTCGGGTCGGGTAAGGGAAGTTCGGAGTACGATAGTACTGTCGCACGCGCGCGCGCGTGAGTGCGAGCGGGAGAGAGAGAAAGAGAGAGAGAGAGAGAGAGAGAGAGAGAGAGAGGGGGAGGGAACGAGGGGAGGATAAAGTTACTCCGAGGTTAGGCTGGTTTAGGTTCGGGTTAGAGACGTGCCTCCGAGGAGAGGAACGGAACTCGTTCGTGGCCGTTGTAGGGGGTAACGGAACGGGATGGGAGGGACCTGGAGAGACAGGTCACTCCGGAGATTGCCGAGAGATGACACCACCGCGCCCACACGATGCAATATAGCGGCGGTTGCGCTTGTGCAGGTGTAACGCACCACACTGCATGCCGCTACCGTGCCCGCCGGTACCCCTCACCGTTGATCCCGTCGCAACCTCTCCCTCCCCACCCTTCAACTTCGCCCCTTCAGCCTCCTCTCCCTCTCTTTCTCGTTTCGTTCGCCAGCAGCGTTCTCTCCATCCCGCTTCGGCTATTACCTCGGTCACCAAGCTTCGCGGAGATCTCGTGCGCGGCCCCCTACTTGTGCATGTCCTAGGAATATACGGAATACGGTCGCGATTACGCGACACCGTCCCGTCGCCGCCGCCGCCGCCGCCGCCGCTGCGCTGCGCTTTGCGGCAACGTCGCAAATCCGCTTCGTTCCTTCCTCTATTTCTCCGCCGTATTCCTCACTCGACCGACCGTCCCTCTTCTTTCTTTTTCTCTTCCTCTTTCTCTCACGAGCGCTAGCTCACGACTAGCCGATCGCCCGCCGCCAAGTCCGCGCGATCCCATCGCGTCATAACGAACGAACGCTGCGGTCGCGGTTGCAGCGGGATCACCGTCGAAATCTACTCCGATTGAGATCGCTCAATTTTGACGAGGGTCTGAGATTTTGATTCTATAAACATGTAGGAATTGTAATTTTGCAATAACAAAAATTCAACAAATGTATATCCCTTTGTATTCGTAAGTAAAGAGAGATCATATCGATCATCAAGATCATATCGATTTCAATTTCTGCACTCCGAACGATGCCCTTAGACATCGAAAAATCAATAAACGTAGCATCTGCTGCGGGATGATTTATTATTAGATTATTATACATCCAATTATAATACGTTTTAGTTTAATTAATTCAATAATTATTGACCTTTGGTTAAATCAGCCCACACATTCTCTCTCTCTCTCTCTCTGTCTATCTATCTATCTCTATCTATTTATCACTTTCTTGACGTTATATTTGTATAAGATCATCTAATTTGCGATCGTGCTTATCAGTGATTGTACTACGATTCTGATCTTAAAAGCAACATGCGCGTCTCCGGTCCATAATTAATTCGGATATTTCCATACGAACAAAAAATGGAAAACGCTATCCATCGAAGCGAGTCAAAGATCAAGAATCCGCTCGGAATTTTTTAACATTTAAATCGCGCCGTAAAAAGAGAGAAAAAAGACATACGTAAACGCATGTATAAGTATTACGATTTTATCTATCTGCTTCTAACTCTCTATTACCATATTCATGTTATCTTTCTTCGCTCGGCTTCGCGTTTCGAGTGTAGACATGTAACTATAAATTTCGCTAGATAAACGGTATATCTAACACGGAAATGTTTCCCCGTTTCCTCGCAGTAAATTGAATTTCTGTAAAGATTGTTCTTTACAATAAATATTTATAATTATATTCTTCTAAGCTACTTCTTTTTTTGCTCCTTTATAAACGTAAGCGTATTTTATAAATCATCTTTTTTTTAATCTCCCTTAACCCGAGAACGGGCGTTGGGGCTACTTAAACATCTCGGTGTCGAAAAAATAAAGTTCACAGTATAATTTTAATGTGCGTCTTCTTTTATTTTTTAAATATTTGTTGGTTTCTCTTTACTTTTTCGGAAAATATTGAGTAAATCTATATACATCCTATTGTGTGTCCCCAAATACTGATAAATTATACACTGAGAGAAATACTTTTTTAATTATTAATATACCATGAGTTTAGACTTGATATCTTTGTCAGAAATATACAAATGTCAATGTAAATTCGTAATATTTAATAATAATATACGTAACTGTATAGTAAAAATACCATCAATTTATATGAAATTGTATGTATATTAAATGTAATGTCTTTGTAATTAACAAATTTATATTAATTATTAATATAAGTATAATCAATAATCTCAAATAAATTATTTTATTTGTCGAAATTGATAAAATATTTTACGCAAACATACATTTATTTATGACAAAGAAAGTCAATGTTGCAGTAATCAATGCAGTAGTCACTGTTGTTGTCGGTATGCAGTAATATTATTTTTATACTGATAAATGTAGTTATATTCAGTGATACGCAATATAGCATATATTAATTATGAAGAAATATTTATTAGGGACGGACATAAAAAATTCTTACATTAACGACAAAGCATGTATATTAACTATTAATATACTGTTCTCTCAGTGTAGAACAATCCAAAATATGCAATATGTAATTAATAACAATGACTTTTAATTGGGATGTAAAAATAGCCTCAGGTGACCGTTTATGCAAAAAAAATAAGGCGCCTGTTCTCGGGTTAAGTTTTTTTTTGTAAATATCACGAATATCTCTGTGGGATAAGCGTCTGGCGCGGAGAATGGCAAATCTCGCCGCGCCGAGACGCGTTGATCACGCGCAAAAACGCGACTTTTTCGAAACTCGTATGCATGATTGACGCGTCGACGCACCGTTTCCGGAGGGAGCTCTCTCGCCAGCGGATTTCCAATATCGGACACGGCCCTATCGCGCGCGCGACGTACAGTATCGTTGGTTGCCGGCTTCGCAGTTGCCCACCTCTCTTGGGTTGATATTACGGCCTGTAACGCGTTAGCATATACAAACACACGGGGACGAGAAACTGGCGGCCGGCGTGAACGGGCGTGCGGGAATGAGAAGAGAGAAACGAGCCGCAGTGTCGCAAAATTAGGAGGTTCGACACACAGCAGCCGAACCAATTGAATTTCTCTCTATAACAATGTAATATATATACAGAATAGGAAAAAAAATATTTTTCCTCTCTCTGATCATTGTTGTGAGCTGATAAATCATTGTGAATGAATGTACTGTCTTTTTGGCTAACAGTCGAGGAACTCGTAAAAAGTTTCTCGAAAACAAGAGCGATATTAAATTATGACGAGTAGCTAGAAGCGAGATTCGGATGAGAACGACACACAGCGGGGAAATAAGATCGCGCTGTGCCGAGGGATTTCGCGGGAGGCATTTTTACGACGGGGCCGCGTATCGATCTCTCGTTCCCGCAACCCTGGTTTGCGAAGTTTGATTTCGCTCGGCAGCTCGACGTTCTCGCGCACTCGGGAGAGCGAGACATTTTCCGGCGGAAGACGACGTCGGAAAGATTTCGATTCGCCGCATGGGCGGCGGGCGGGATACTCGACGGTGGACTCCCGGGGATATCACGCCGGGCGAAATTAAACCGGATTTCACGGGGGATTAAATGGTATTTGACGGGCCGCGAGGACGCGCGCGCGGCGGATCGTGGGGAAAGGGGGGGAGGGACTCCCGCCACCCTCCGTATTTTGAATTTGGGCGTGAATGTGACAGTCAGTTTATACGATTTTCGGATTGATGGGCTCGTCGCGCGGAATGCCAGGAAATTACGAAAATAATTATTATCCGCGCGCGCGACGCACACGCGTGCACGCGCGCTCGGTCATCAGCGGGCGTGGGAGGGCGAAGAGGGTTGGCTGGCGCATGTCGATCGCGGATATTAACCGACCGTGGAATCATCGTCTGCCCGCTGCCGCCACCACGACCCCGGCGTCGCGCTCGTGCGATCCGGCAAAACCTGAAATCGCCGGTTTGCTAGGCGAAAATGCTCGTAATCGAGGCTCGCGCCGCGCGCGTTCGGTTTTGCGCGTGTCGTGTCTCGATAACGTTTTTGCCGGACGATATCGTCGCTTCTCTCGTGGTTTAGCCACCATAAAATATAAACCGAGAATCCGGTGTACCGAATGAAACGCTGGGAAATGACTCTGCTGCGCAATCTACCATCTTCATTTATTGAAAACCAACGAAGGTATTGAATGGAAGAATAGTAAAATCTTTTTTGCGCGAGAGAGTTCCGGCCGTACAAATTTCGACAGAAATTTTTCGATTTGCAAATTTTGAAACGCCGTATCATGGATCGTTTGGTCGTGCAGTTGATCGCAAAATCTTTTCATTAACTGTGTAACTGTGTTCAACGCGCCGGTAATCGCCGTGAAGAACGAAAACCCAATTGGTAGTTTGTTTATCGAGGCAATGCAATGCGTATAAAGGTGCATATGGATGTCCAAGCACGCTTATAGCAATACAATACAGAGAGGATGAGAGAGAGGGAGAGGGAGAGAGAGAGAGAGAGAGAGAGAGAGAACAACAATATCGCGGCGCCGCGCCGCGTCGCACCGGTGTGCATCGCCGTGGGCAATGCATCAGCCTCGGCTGACCAATCCCGATAATTTACGATTATCGATCCGGCCGTGGTGCTCAAATTTGCTAATTACGCAATAATTATACGGGACTGGCATTAGATCCCCGACTACCGCGCTGCCGGACTCTCCGGGAAAACTATCGACCGCGGTAGCGCCGTATCGCGCCGTTTCGGGCGGGCCAATAATAAGCCCTCGCTATGCGTGTCAATAGTTCATAGCCCCGTTGGAACGCGTATGTATTGACCCAGCTCGCGGCCGCTCTAGCGAGAGGATCGGCCGCATCCGGCGCGCCTATAGTTTCGCGACTCGTCGACGAATTCTGTGCGCCGCGCCGCGCCGCGCCACGCCGCGCGCGGAGAGTGCGCCTCTCGCCGCGTTCTCCATGCAATGGAGCACCCATGAGAGAGAGAGAGAGAGAGAGAGAGAGAGAGAGAGAGAGGGAGAAGGAAGCTAGAGAGAAAGGCTACACCGAATCTTGGCGTAAGGTACATTATGTACGTTCTCGGGAGTCTAGGCGGGTAATAACCTTGTTATGACAGCGCAACTCTTCTCAGCCTGGTTTCCGTCGGTGACGGTACGATCGCACGAGATTTTTCGAACGGGAACTGTGTCTCTATTTTGTTGACGAGACAAAATCGATATATTGCAACACTAATGTGATACAGAAGATAATATATGTGTAATCTATTTCCGACTGTCTGATCTGTATTTAACCTGAATAAAAATCAGAATAAATCCAGTGGTTCTAATTTTCTTGATATATCTTTCAAAATTATTTTTCGCATAATTCTATAGATTTCGTTGAATAGGTTGGCTAATAAATGACTGCAATTTAAACTTTATCTAATATTCCTTTCATTATCAAGCTTTACATAAGCTTTTTTATGTCATAATTAATACGTGACTTATGTACTAATGATGTGACCTTAATTAATACGAGTAACGATAATACACAAGCTAAGCTAAGCTATTTTGGCTAAGTCTTTCCTTTCTACATTTTTCGTTTCAAGGATGGTCTTGCTGGTTAGCTGTACATGCATACGGTACACCCCGCAAAATAGACCGTCGTCCGCTTGTCCTCCCCAGCCTCCATCGCTGTCGTACGTCTAGCGGCGCCGTTTTTCGTCGAACACGACGCGGCGCGGCGCGGCGTCTCGACGCGTAGAAACCGACGTACACGGAGAACGGAGTAAAAGACGAAGAGGCGGTCGGCGAAGAGGTGAACTAACAGGATCGCAACAAGTGACCGCCTCGCCCTCCTTCTATTATTTGCTCTCCCTCTCGCGTTCTAGCGGATAGTTCTTCTGTCGTTCCCTCCGTGCCGTTGTCCACCACGGTTATCTGGCTCCCCTCCCCGTCCCTCCATCTTTCTCGAGCCTTACGTCTGATTCTTGCGCGTATAATTCCGTCTCGCTTGGATCGTACTGCAAGTCGGACGGCTTGTTTGTCCGACGAACGGCTAAAAGGTCGTTTCTCGCCCGTCAACAGTACCGATGCATCCCGGAGTAGCTCGTAGAATTATACGCTTTCGACATTCCTCGGGAGGGACGCGCCAGGTCGTACACAAGATCTCACTCGAGGCGATTCGAGCCAGATACTTTGCGCATCGCGATAGCAATGACATTACGATCAATCTGTCTATTGCAAATGTTTCAACTGTGTTAGACTAGGAATTTATTAGTTTTTATTTTTACTGAATAAACCGTTTTTTTACTATTTTAGAGAGAAAGAGAGAGCGTATCATAATTCAATTGTTGATTACTGCCTGATTTTCGTAATCGGAGAGCGGCGATTAACGTCAAAATAAAAAAAGTGTTGTAAACGCCAAAAATAGAAAAGTCTTCTCGATAGCGTGTACTGCGTTATCACGGTTGTTGTGAATATTGGGCAATTTGGTAAAAAAAGAAAAAAAACGAGTTTGTGTTGTGTGCATGCGAAGACACAATCAAACGACAAGCGGAGGCGAGCCGTTGCGTAACGGTGTCACGTAATAACGACGAATCGACCTTCTCTTATAGGCCGATAACCACTTCGCGAAGAGAGCTCCCGGTGAGGCGGTGAGCAATTACTTTGTAGAAAGCATGAACGTATCTCAGACAATGATGCCGTAATAAAGACCGGCACTCACGAAGTAGATACGTCTGAACCTCGAAATAGGATGTTCTGCGCGATTATTACATGCTATTTTCATTTTAAAACAACATGCGTTTCGGCGTGTAAGTCCCACGCTGTTTAGAACGAATGTCGTAGAAAGTGAGGGACATTTTTAATTTTCTTTGCGATAACTTTGCCTTCTCAGCAAACAAGACGTTGCACTTCGACCAATCGATATCTCGAAGCTCAAAAACATTGAGTGGATAATAATAGTAATATACGATCGGAAGAAATTAAATCCGACATACACACACTTATGTCCATTTCCACCAATGCAGATTAACTTTAATCTCGGGTTAATTCACTTTTTATTTTTTTCTAACTTTTTTAGAACTAGAAAAGGATAAAAAACGAGTTAAATCGAGATTAAAGTTAACCTGCATTGGTATGTTCGGATTAATTAATTTGTCTAGAAAATCTCCTAACGTCAAGAAAATTTCTTTCTTGTAAAATGTTTTTTAACATTCAAGAAACTTGCGATAATTACGTATCCTATAAATAGATCATCAATAGATGGAAGATGATCTTCGTTAAGGGCAATATTGAGCAATCTGTGTATGGAAACAGTAGATATTAATAGCGGATGTGCCGCAATGGATATTAATAACAAACGTATCGTAGTGAGATATTAATAACGGGCGCATCGTATAAAGCGAATTAAAACGCAAGGCCGTTTGCGTAACGACGTAGGCTGTTTCAATGTTACAACTGTACGAAATAGGGAGTATATCTATCCTTTAACTACGTAATTCTAAAATACGTAGAAATGCGCACTAATAAATGGAAATTAAACAACGGCTGAACATTATAATATATTCGTATTCGATACAAAGAAATTGTTTGCTATTGTAAGCAAACCTTTTTTTTTGTGTTTCTAAGCGTGACAGATTTTTGCAACCTTTGAGAGTGACAATAGTTATCTGCGAATTAATAATGACATTTTGCTTTTTTAATTTATTTGTACATTTAAGATGACCTAATTAAGGTCGAAACGTCTGTTTTAATTGTAATCAATACAAGTCTTACAATTAGCATTAAATTGTATCATCAAAACCTGTCTCGGCTCGACTCGTAGTCCCTATCGCGTTTATTTAAATTAAATAAATTTGTTAAAAGATTTTGCGACAGTTTTTATTAATGAAACAAAACATTTTATTAAAACAAGAGTACGACGTATTTGTTTCATTAATATTGTCATTGAATGAACGCGAGATTATTTCCAATTAGACTTGCTGTTAGCTAATACTGTTAATACAACATCATTTTTTTTATGTAGAAAGATTATCTCCGTAATTTGTATTGCATCTATCGTGTGAGATGTAAGATATCTTAATGCTTTTGGAGCAGCATATCCAGTCGTTTTGTCATGATCGTGCACGAAATGTCGCGTGAAAATCATCGTTTTATTTCAATTAGCGTCAAATAAGTTATCGGGCATCTCGTCTTCCATATAGTCGCGACGAGATCGCGCGACCATAAATACGACGCCGACGATCGAAGTTGCGGTAGATAGGTACGTAGGTACGCTTGGCAGCTTTTGTCTACGACAGTACCGGCGTGTTCCCTCTTGGCAGCAATTCCCTGTAAGAGCGGCGCTAGAGCGACAGGCACAGCAGCACTCTCGGGGCGAGACAGGAGGCCGGTCGGTGGAAGAGGCTGCCAGGCAAATCGACGTGGACTGTACTCGCGGAGAAAGGATACGCGAAAAGATAGCGGTAGGTTTACCACGCGGCGGCCGGCGGTCGGCGCATTCGATCTCCGTTCCCCACTTCCACGGGCATGGAAGGAGTTCCTTCTTTCTCCTGCGCGTCCTTTTTCTTCTCTCGTCGCGAGAACGGACCTACGAGTTTATAGACAGCGAACCGATGTTGTTCACCGCAGGTGAGAGACGCCCGAAAGAGAGACGATACACGGCAGGCAGGTAGCGAGAAGGACGGAGGGGAAAAAGGACGGGGTGGTGGGAAGCTGGTGGGGTTCGTGTCGTCGAAGGGGGGTTTGCGCGAGCTTTAGTGGGGCGCGTGGAGGGGTTCGTGTCGGGGTGGTAGGGACGTAGTGCACAGGCGCTCGCTCTCTTTCTCTCTCGGAGGGGAAGCCGAGAACGTGTAAATGCGTGCGTAATGCCGCCGGAACGTATGTACATATCTTGCGTGCATGCGGCTATACGCACACGCACGCAAGACCCAGGGCGAACGGGAGAGAGTCGGCTTCCTGTATCGCGAGTCGCGCGCGGCGTTTCGTGCATATTGATATTTTCGGTATAGCAAGATCAGCGTGCTCGAGCACGAACGCACGATTATTCGCGCGAGGGGCGACGTCTTCTCGGCGTAGCTCCTCCCGTAATTCTTTCGTGGATTTAACGAACCGTTACCGCGAAATCTCTGCGTAAAGGCGTTACGAGATCACCTCTCTAGATGATAGATTGACTGAGACTGAAATACCATGTGCGGAAGGTTGAATTTGAATGCACATTGTACAGTAAAGTACATTAATTCGATGGGTCATAGAATTCTGATTTATTGGCCGCTGGGTCTTTAATAATTATTAAAGTAAATTATTAAAAAGTCAGAATTCTGACTTATCGAATTAATGCGCTTTACTGTACATCCTATTTACCTGATTTGTTTTATTGGCAAGCCAATTGCATTACTCTGTATTGTATTCTAACAATAAGAAGCATATAGCTAATAATTAAGAATTATGAATATTTACAGTAATGTCATGAACATTTTATGAATGTTTCAGCGAGATGAGTCCTCGAAAATGTTTGCGTATATCAGGAGAGAGAGAGAGAGAGAGAGAGAGAGAGAGAGAGAGAGAGCATGCTTGAAAAAATGACCAATGTATGAATTTAACGCAAATATCAAGCGACGTAATATCTGGTGCGTGAAATGCGGGACGAGAATCGAGCAGCGCCGGGCGACGCGCTTTAAATCGCGCATCACTTAACGGGCTGCGCATTTCGCGTTTTATCCGGCAAAAATAACATCAGGCGTTAAAAAACGAAAATAGGAATCCACGTGCGCGTACGGCAACCGTTCGAAAATCAAATTAGGATCGCACTTTACGGTACCCGGTCGGTCGGTCGGTCGGTGCTCGCCCGGACGGGATGCGGATTTCCGCGTGGCTTCGCCGCACCGTCCCCGGCATTGAATTAATTTTCGCACAAAGAATAGAGCTTAATTATAGTTCAGTAGTCGGATATTGGGAGCGTGCCCGATAACGTTGTTTCATTGGCGCCGGATAGAGCCAATGGGACAAAATTACGCTTTGCCAATTTTGCAAACTGTCACTTTCATATCGTCTCCCCCTCCCCCTCCCCACCCATAACACCGTGCATGATACCGCGCGCATTGTTCCCTCGCCAACGTATAATATCGAATGATCGGGTTATTAATTGCGATCGGGTGCTATTTATATCCGCTTTTCGAGCCTTCGGCAAAGCCGATAGCGGTGGGAAAAGGCCGAGGGAAAAGCAGGGAAAAAGGAATCCGTACAACTAACGCAAGATTATATTCTAACAAGGTGAAATGTTCTTCGGTTTTAGTTTTTCTGTTACTTCGTTACTATGGTTTCTTTCATTTCGCACGCGATGCTACATTGGGGGCTTACGGTCTTGGCCGCGAATATACGGCGAGTATGACGATAACAAAGCACAATCCAGCAGAAGTAAAGGCTGCGAAAAGCGCGCTCGTCACTCCTTTCGGCTACTCCCATCTCCAGTCTCGCCTCACCGCTGACCTCGCAGCCATATTCTCTCTCTCTCTCTCTCTCTCTCTCTCTCTCTCTCTCTCTCTCTCTCTCTCTCTCTCTCTCTCTCTCTCTCTCTCTCTCTCTCTCTCTCTCTCTCTCTCTCTCTCTCTCTCTCTCTCTCTCTCTCTCTCTCTCCCCCTCTTCCTTCCTCTCTCTTCCTCGGACCCTGGAGGAATCGGGATCGAGTTACACGTTCCGCTTCTCGTTCTGGATAGTGCGCAGTAACGAACGTTCTATACTGTCGTAAAATACTGACAACTAGATCCATCTGGACTCGTTACAAGCAGAGAATCAGAGTCTATAATCAGAGTCCAGCCATAAGGCGATTTTGTCAAAATCCTGCGAGAGAGAAGGATATAAGAGAAAAAGAGAAAGCGATATACAGTCATATCGCTTTCTCTTTCTGTTTCTCTTGCTTTTGACAAGAAATGGCGAGCCAATCAAAAGTTGCTACCGTATGGCCAAACTCTGATCATAGGATCTCTAGTTACAAGCAGCGAATGTCTGTGTAAAGAGCGCCAAACGTACTCCGTCGCCGAGCAACAAAAAAAATCATTTCGCATTCTCGCAGTTCCTGATTATGTCATTCCCGATGTCGCATCGGTAAATCGCACGAATCCGAAGGTCGAATCGAATGCGAAAATATATGCGCGAGATCGTGGCGCTCGCTTCGAGGACGATCCGGCGATCTCGCGACGACGGCCTTGGGATCGCGCGATTAACAGTACTCCTCCGCCGCGCGGTAGTCCGCGCATACGTCGACCTTTCCACTTGACGCGGACGTTGCCTGGCAGTTTTTCGTCCGATCGATAAATCGTCGCTTGTCTAGGCTTGTTGTACATCGGAGGAACGAGCTCGAGAGCATCGACGTCGATATAGATTGCAACGCGGCGAACGCGCGGGGATTACGTCATCTCCACTGATAACGAATCGTGACGTTTTATCAATTGTTCTAATAACAGGTACGAAGAGACTACGGAAATTTAAAATTCGTTACATATCTGTTATATAATTTGAAACAATTTTGCTCGATTTTGCGCTTGATTCAAACAATTGAATTTGTTATATTTGGAAAAGCTCCGTATATGTAGCTTTAAAATATCCTTGTTTTATATTTAAGAAACGTAATGAATTCAGCTAAGTTCCGTTTAGAAAGTTCCGAATAAAGCGAAACTTCTGTTGTGTCGTGTCACGTTTAGGGTTACGAATTACATTATATCCGATTCTTTTTTCATGGTACAGATATGGCGGCAGAACCGCAACGGTGTTACGCCATCTCGCCTTCCAGACTATCTGGGTCACGAATTTCTCGTATGCATGTATGTATTCGCGTATACCCGCACGATCATCACCGCTAGCGCTACTGCATCCTACAAATATTTCACGAGAGTGTGCGATGATGGTTCGGCAGATGGCCTGCCATTTTTCCTAGCCGATCCAGCTTGTTATCTTCGTTTCCCAAAAATGCCACGAGACTCTCGGGTTGCTCCCGGGAAATTTATAGCCGCCAGTCAGAGATTGTAACGGAATGTACTGCGACGATTAAGTACTTCGTATATTGGCTTCTGACCGGTGTCGAAATAAATAAATAAAATACGTTCCGCATACGACTGCGTAAGATTTCTCGAGGAATCGAATGTATCGTATTGCCGTACAATGTTTGCGATTTAAAAAACAAAATTTAAATAAAAGTGCGTCCTTTGACGAAAAAAAAATAAAATTCTTTGCTTAGTTTTAAAATATATAATTACTTTTTAAACATATTAAAAAACTATATTGAGATGAAATAAAAAAGGGAGTCAGCAATGTAGTTAGAGGAATTTTTGCGCTTATACATATCTGATTTTATTTTGCGCGTCTTAGCGAAGATATTCGCGAATATATTCCCGAGTGCCTGAGCAATAGCGCACATTTTATGGCGGGTCGTAAGCCGCTGCATCACCTACGAAATATTAGACTTGACGGATGCATTTTCATAATGTGATCTCTACAGCGATGCTGTGTAGAGGCGCTGTGGAGATGCACCATCGGATGGAAATTTTATGAAGTCACTTGTGGTTTTTCAGCATCGTATTGCGCGAACGCCATCTCCCCAGTCATCCCTATAATTTAAAAAGTGTCTTGCCGAAATAGTGATCTCTCTTTCTCTCCGTTGCCGTATTTATTCGCGATACTGTACATTCCGCATGCGCATTTCAATTAGGATGAACTGAAAAATAACTTTATTTTTAACATCGGGTCGAACGAGGATTCGATTTAGGATTCGATCAGATCGATTTAACCCGTTCAAACTCTTTACGAAAAGAATTTTTGACCTTATTTGTATGTTCCCGCTCGAAGGACATCATGGCTAACGCACGAAAATATGCGTGACGAGACGTAAATTTTGCTACTTTATCTCGTGCAGCGGGTATACTTTCGTCGTTGCACGCTTCTTCGATCCCGGTCGCGAAAATAAATGCGACTCGAGCGCGGCGACAGTTTCGGCTAGTAAATATGATTTATCCGGAGCACTCCGCGCGCAGAGGCGAGCTGCGCATAAACTGCTCGTAAAGTGCAGCGCGATCCCCGGGCAGCTGCGCGAGTAATCTGATAATGCAGGTGCTACGAACCGACGACGTGAGTGACGGTATTAACATGCTGAAATTACGGTTAACGTCGCGCATTACCGTTGATCTTAGCGATGCCTCGCTCGATACCTGTATTCTTCCATCGCTGCATCGATATCCTCCCCCTCGAAAAGCGTCAGCGTAAAAATATCAATGTAACGACAAGCAACATTTTCCAGAGAGCAATTTATATCGTCAATTTATATTTATATTCGCGTCATTACTTGTCTTTTTATCGTTCCATCCGCTGTAGTCTCCGGAAGTCGTGGCGGCAGTCAAGGGCACCGTCGAAACTCCGAGGTCAGGGTTCAAGCATACAGAACGATACGTACGTTGCACGGGCCCACCTGCCGATGCCCCTTAATTGCGTCATTAGAACTTCTCGTTAGTACCGGCGAGCCGTCCGCGCGATTTAATGTTTTAACGAGCGGCGCAGTTTACGATGACGATTTCACGGGACGATCGTCCGTTCCTTCTCCGGTCATCCAGTTGATTCCCGCGTGTGCATCATCGCCGAAGGCCCTTAACCCTTCGTAGTCACACATGGGTCCATTGGACCCACACTTATTTGGATCTAAATATCAGCTAAATGCTTAGCTTAAAATAGGGCTTGGTCCGCCATCTACAAGAGTTTGAAGTATTCTCTATAGGTATATAGAGACCGTTAATCATGTACTCGTTCACGATTTTTTTTCAACATGTTGCCATTTGATTTCTCACAAAACCGCAGTTGTTTTATATTATAGAATGTTTAAGGTATGTTCCAGAATTATTTGAACCCGATCGGAACGATACCATTAAAATGGCAACCATTTAAAATCGACTGGGTCCATATGACCCAGTATGACTAACACGGGATTCTAGAGAAGTGTGACTACGAAGGGTTAACGATTCGACCGGCGCGATACATTGATATTCTACGTCGTGGTTACGAGGATTGATCGCGCGACGCGACCGATATAACGTATAATGATAAAAAGTGCGTCCTATGTTGGGATTTACGATACGCGAATGTCTTTGTGAAAAATATTCCGAATGGAAATTCAGACGGGAGGTGAGCAGAACCGACCCGACCGTTCTCGGCGATTCCGCAGTTCGATACGCCGCGCGCGGAAGAATGACGGCGGCGAGGACACCGAAAATAAAAATGTTAAAGCTCGCCCAATTTCGATGCCGAATCGTTACGGAGTTCTGCTGTTTGCCTCGCATACAGTTCGCTGTAGTCGCTCTTTCAATTTTCATTATCGCAGTTTGTTTTCGGATTTGATCTGTTGTCCAGTCAGAAGCACGTACATCCGCGGGTTTTATTATCCAACGCGGAATTATTTTCTTTCTGCCGTTGGACGTTCTATACGTACCACCGAAATCGAAAATGCAGACTCTCTCGCGAGATTCGCGCTAAAGTTCGGGGATTGTTTGACAATGTTCCCTGAAAACTGCAGGATTTAATCTTTTCAATTTCGGTAAATTTAATTAGTGATATAATTGAGATTATATGGATCGTAATGTGTGTGTGTTAAAATAAATATAAATGGATTTAAAACAGTGAGTCAGGATTATTTAAGTTCGATTTTTATTAGAGTCCTGGCGAATCTTGATGTAGTTTCTTAACTATTTCTTATGCTCAACGTCTCATGCAGTTTTATTTAGACGATTTCAAATACCAGTTAATTATTACTATAAAACAACGATCGTAATGGTATAAACGGGTCCTGTTACATCACGTCGCACCATTTTCCGCAGGACCTTCAATTTTCAATGTAGGACAGTGAAAGAACCGCTGCCATGGTATGTGCTTGGCTTATATAGATCGCGCCTATGTATCTACCGTAGCTGCAGGCGCGACGCCAAGTTGAGAAGAGTGGAGGCTACGCTTATGTACATCCACTGCGTAGCGAGGTAAATGGATGGTCTCTCTCTCTCTCTCTCTCTCTCTCTCTCTCACTCACTCATGTACGTAGGCGCCTACATAGTTGCAGATCGATATATACGTAGGTATATGCATCTGCCTTCTAACCTACCTACCTTCGCGCGAGGCCGCCGATATATAGAGCGAAAATCGTTTCGTCGAGCAAGAAAAGCCGAAAGCCAGGTTGCCGCTCGGAGGAGCTTCGCGAGCGTTGCGAGCGAATTTCGAGGCGCGCGCCTCCTTTATATCATTATTTTATACGAAAATTTGTAAGAATTGCATCTCTGATATTCCGGTTCGCTCGAAATTCGCTTTTTCTCTGCTTTTTGACGTTTTTCCGAGGCGAAAAATCGTCGCGGTCGCCTCTTCACGTTTTCGCGCGGATTATTCGCGCCCCCGTGTGCCGCGAATAATGACTTCGCGCAAATCCACGTGGTCGAGTCGACGCGCCTAATTGCGAGTCGCCTCCGGGTAAACTATCGACTCTCAGGCAAGTTCTCCGCGCCGCATCGCGCCGCCGGCCGCCACGCCGCGCCGCGCCGCGCCGGGAGGATCGATGCGCGTGTGCATCTCTCGTGCATGTGCGTCTCGGCCCAAAGTGCGGATTTGGTGCGCACGTCACCTGCAATTAGGCGAGTCGTCGCCGCACCACACGCGCTACCACACGCGGCATCCACCCTGTGTTTCAGCGGTGCGCGCTGCTTAGCTCGGCTCGGCCGATGGGCAATTTCGGGCTTTGTCATGGTAATTTCTCGCTTGACCAAAATAACACGACGACGACGACGATCACGAGGATGACGATAGCGGGCATGGCACGAAATTTCTAGGCACAACCGATCCAATTTCTTTGTGGGCCCCTCCCGAATTTCTGGAGAGGTCGATAAGAAAATCACGATGGCTTCACGAGACTGCATAATCTCGCGAAATAATGTCTGCCTATATATTATATATTACGTTCTGGATTCACTTTTTAGTTTTGCTTTTGAAACACACTTTTAAATTACACTATTTACGTGCTCGAGATATGTTCATCTACGTTAGACTTATAGTTATTATTAGAGACTTGATTGATATAACTAGATGCGTATATCTGGTGACGCGAGTTTTCGCAGAGTTCGCCGCTTCCAGAGGCGAGTAATGAAATCTAACAGAACGGCTAGCGCTCGTTCTCTATATCGGATTCTTCTGCTAAATCGAGAGAATAGGAACGCCGGCAATTTTTCCAGTTCAAATTCGGTCTTAAATTGCGTTTGCGTCATCGCACATCGAAATCCGCACGTACGCGGCTCATTGTTCGTCCGTTCGATCGGACGCTCCCGGACGGTATAGGTATCGAGCGAAATGCAAAATAGTGCCATCGCCGCGCCGGTAGCCTCGCGCGCACGTGAGAGAGAGCAATGGCGGACCCATTCCTCCTTTTTTCGCCACGCTCATGCTATATACCTGTATGTATCGTGCCGCCTACACGCGCGGACCTCGCCTCGATAACACCTGGCGCGAAAATGTATTCGGCGCGGTGGCCGTCGACGTCGTTCGAAGCCTCGGCTCGATAGGATCGATAGACGCTACCAGAAACGCCAGAGAGAGAGAGAGAGGGAGAGAAGGGTGGAAGAGAGAGAGGGAGAGAGAGAGAGAGAGAATGAGAGCCGACCGGCTGGCCTCTCCGCGTCCGCGCCGGGGTCGCCCGGAAACTGCCTCTGCGATTCCGCCTCTGCGAGACCGTCCCTCACACACGCATATATATACGTGTACACACGCTTATACGTGCACGCGCGTGTACACGTGCTGCCGCTAGTAGTGCATGGCAAAAGGGTAAAACGAAATTTATCCTCCGCACCGACTCCCGAACTCGCTGGATTTCCTTCCGTGCATGCGCGCAGCTTCCTCGCTTCCTTCCAGAACGCAATTTTCGAACTCTCCGTAATTTTCTTTTTCCCCGAAAATTTTCTATTCGATGACATTAAAGTGATACACTCTCAATATTTGATACTCCTGCAATATACATTTCACTATATTTTTCGGAGCTTCAATTTATTGAAATTTTTCTTGTTTTTTATACGATTCCTGAATAAACCATCGGACGAAAAATTGGATATTTCCGCAACCGGTTAATAATGTCGTAATGTCAATCACGGAGTGATTATTACTATAATAATTGCTCGGTCAAAGTGTGTCCTTTAATTGATCTATCCTGGAAATGTAATCGTCCCTGGCGATCCCACGCCTGCTTACCGTGTTTCACAAAGGTGCGCAACCGCGATTTGGAAACCCGAGAGGAGGTGCCGGTCCAGTGTCCGTGCCGGTTCGGTAATGTAATCGTTTAATCGATGCTAAGTAAGTGGGTAGAGTCGAAGGAGGAAGCTGACGAAACTCATGGAAATGAGAGACTCACCTACTTTTGGAGCAAACAATACGGTTGGCTCGTATATACCGCAACCAGACGCCGAAAAATAAGGCCACCCTCTTGTTATTCACTTTTTTTATATACATGCAACCGCCGGGTATACGTATACGTACGTAAAAGTGATTGTTATTTTTTAATAAAATCGTCACTGATACTGTAGAATATATGTATAAAACGACTGTACACTTTGGTAAAAGCAATGAAAACTTGAACTTAAGTATATTCAATGATTATTTCATAAGATTTCTAATTATATATTTGGAATTATAAACAATTGTTGCATTACGAAAATACTAGAAATACTACAAATAGAATTTTTGGAACACATTGGGTGCGTAGCTCGCATTTTCCTAAATTTATCAAATTGATAAAAATTCTCCGTGTGTACGATTTTGGGCAAATCGCTTAAAGAGAAATCGGCGAAACACAGTGTTCGCGTTTTTCTCTCATCAGCGCACTTTCGGCAGCAGCAGCAGCAGCACTTACAGTGAATCTGCGCTTCTAAAAAAAAACGAATCGTGGCGTAACCAGCGACACCGGCGAACGTGAATCCTATTACACGAAACACTCGGCTCGCCTTTTACGTTACGTTACGTTACGTTACATTGCGTTACGTTAAATTACGGTGAGCGGTAGACGAGGTCCGCGCGGATCGCGTTGCAACGGTGCCGCGGGACCTCGAAGAGCGACCGCCGGTGCAACGGTGACACATAGCGAGACCCGCGTACCACCGCCACGACGAGATCAAAAGGTGCGTACAACGGCACACGCCTCTCACTATTGCGAAAGCCGCGCGCGTTGCGTTGTAGCTGTTACTCCGCTACGAGCCGAGCTACGCGACGCGCTGTCGGAACAAGCTGAGAGAAAAAAAAACCGCTCTCATCACGACAGACGATCCCCGGGTTGGTCACGCGAGCGCGCGGCTCCATTCCGCCATTCCTTGCGATCGTTACATTTATCTGCGAGTTTCGCCGATTTCATCTCGATTAATATTTGAATTTTATGTGCTTATTGATTCTTCGAGTCTGGATTTTTTAAAAAGTAGGACTGAGTTAATATGTTAATGTGTGGGAGACAGAGATAAAGAAGATTAAGAAAACAGTATATAAATAATTATTTTACTTTAATTTTATTATAGTAAATATCGAAAACAGTCTTATATATTTTAGTATGCAAATTGATAAAATTGTTATTATTTTATTTACATGCCTTTACACCGATGCCATTATGTATATATGCGTTAGTAGGTAGGAGCTCAACACGGAAGTCTTTTGGATTGTCCATTTTTGTGCTTGTGAATATTGCTCAGCGGATCGCGTACTTTCGACTCAGAAGAAAACCGCGATTAGTAGAACAATTACACGCCACCAGTCTCGTTGCTTCATTGCACGTTTACTACACTTTCACCCTCTCACCTCTCGATGCGGGTCAATGATATATCCCGCGTTTTCTTTCTTGCGCCATTTGGAGGATCAATTTTTTTCGCTTTAAGTCTCCGAAATATAAGCGTGTGCTTTAGTAAAAATATTCCGGTGAAAACAGTCTCGCCAAGAGCGTACCACAATACTTTTCGTTCTGACGACGACATTACAATCAGTATAATCTTCTTAGAGTGAACGTAGCTTTCGCTAATAACTTGTTATTGAGAATGGCACGGCGGAGCTCAAAGTGAAGAGAAAAGAGCGACTTTCCGCACTCGTCCCGGGCCGCATCGTCAACGATCTTTCACTTCCGCTGTGCCGCGGAAAGAAAGCTAGTATAGGTACGCACTGACGCGGCCGTTGTCGAAGTAAGGGAACAAACGGCGGAGCTTATTAACAAACCTTACATTACAACGCTATTGCATAGGCAACATACAATTTATTTAATTTTCTCGTAAAAGTATTTCGAAGTGCTTTCGGAAAATCAATAACTTACGCGGCAATAAACGTATATCTTTTATATCTTACCAGTATAAGGAGTTCAAATTATTAGGTAGTAGTTTTATTTCACAAGCCGTTCTTTACCCGTTTATAGATAATAAAAGATGAGGGAAGGACGAGGAGAAAGAGAATCGAGTTGAGAGTCAGGACCAACGATGCTAATCGATATCGATGTAATCTAAAAGTGAAACGTCGCCGAGTTCATTCCCGCAGGGATGACTGATTCGCACAGTCATTTGGACTTGGCAAACCCACGGACTGAAACTCAATACACTGCCGAATATTCACATCTATACAAGCCATGTCACGTGTACAAGCCGTTCTATTAGTAATAGTGCATTAAATATAGTTGAAGAAAAATAGCAAAATACAATCTAATCAGAAACGAGAATAATTGAAGTCTAGACACACATGTCAAAACATTTTATTATTGAAAGCACTATGAAAATTTAAAAGATCTTTTTCTATGTTTGTATGCAAAAGTCGTCGAGTTCGACGATCACGCGAGGAAGGAGATTTCGACTGTGTCGAACGGCGTCCCTTTCTCTACCGCGCGATTTCCGTCCATCACTCGGCGCAACGCGGCCTTTCATTTCGTCCTCCTCCCTCGCCGGCGCGCGCGGCGCGGCGGCGCGGCGGTCCCATTCGAGTTCGAGCGGCTTTCCGCTCGCGCACCGCGCCGGTCTAGAGAACGGTCGCGTGCCCACCTCCACAATGCCACGCTCGTCTCCGCGAGCGTGGCCGATAAGCACTTTCCAGCTGTTAAAATTGAAACGGGAAAGTCGCGCCGATACCGAGCGCGCCGCGTCTCGCTTATAACCGACGACGTGCAAGGGAACGGGCACGCGGACGCTTTCGTTCGGCGAGACGCGCCGCGCCGGGACGGATGTGACGGATTACTTACGGAGGCGTCGCTGACTAGTCGCGGAGGAATTCGAGATTGAAGCCTATCATGCTCTCGCGCGGTGACGAAAGCGGATACCGGCGTCTGTATCGACTGCGCTCAATAACAATGATTCGTACTTTAAGAATTTATCGATGATATGATACACTTGACTGTTATACAAAGTTTATTTAAAAAAAACCACAATGTTAATTTCAATAACTATCCTTAAAGAATTCAATCCTAGAGAAAATTATAAGTTTTATTTAATGAATTGTTGTAAATAACCTACATTGAATGTATAAATATTTTATCTTGTATTAAAATTTTAAACAAATAACGTATACTTATCTTAAGTTTAATTGCTGCAGGCGTCTTATCATTCAATCTTTTACGTAATAATGGATTTAATATAATAAGTATAATCGTAATGGAATAAGTAATTTCGGACTATTTTATTTGTCGTTATAACAAAGTAAACGTGGCTTGGCGTGTTAACGTGCGATCAGTCCGCACCCTCGTGCCGTGGAATTCCACCTGGAATTCGTCCTCCGCTTGTCCCGGAGAAAGTGAAACGCCCGTTCGCCACGAGACGAAATAAGCAGGCGAAAGATGCCGACGACAATGACAATGGGCACTTCGTACCACATCGTGCCAGACACGCTTGCTTAAAGAGGAAGAGCGCTGGATAAATACGGATATTGTGCGATACGGAGGATGGAGAACAGTGCGGAATATACAAGTCGTCGCCTTACGCGTAGGTCCACGTGAAAGTCTTCGATCTCGTTGTACTCGTACTTTTCGGGTACTCGCCTTTTTCGGAATACTTAAAAGAAAAACTGGAAATTTAATATTATGCGAAACGCAATGTAGGCATATGTGCAAATAAATTGCAGATAGTTTCAGCAATTAATTAAATTTTACGCATGCGGACGTAACGCTCAGGCAATTTATAATATTATATTTATGCTGTCTAGGCGTAAAATGTAAATATTGGCGAGAAAAGGATTATAATCCCCGGGTTGTTGTTTCTCTATGCACTTGACTCGTAAGACTAGGTTGCGATAGATCGATCGCTGGCATCTAAAATATTTACAGCGGCGTATCAAAGTATAGGTACATATCGCGCGTGTCGCGGCAATCTTATCGTTATGCAACCTGCAGTAAGGCGGTCTTTAATAATTGTCGCGATTGCACGTTTCTGAACGATGTTTCGTATCACGACTTATCGTACGTAAATGGTGATTATTAGACAAAGCCCGCGCGCTCAGTGAATCTGCAAATTGTTCGCTCGATCGGGCGCTCGTTTCGCAACGACACGGCAGAGCCAAGCGAATCGAGGGAATTTAGCGCCTCGAATTAGAGCTCGCATGTATGCACGGCTCTTGGGTTACTTGGGTTGCTCGGCGATCTTGTGTCATGACTTTTGCACAATGTATGAGCCGATTGCGCGTATCGTACGGTACGCGCGCGGCAAAATTATACGTGGCGTGTCCCCGTTGATTCAATAAACGCACACCGCGCGACTAGCGTTAACCGCTATTACACTGGCCGATCGCAATCGCGTTAAGTCACGTCTACGCTTCAACTGAAATCGGTCTCTGGTATACGCTCAAAACGATATCGCGTCCGTATATAGCGCGCCGCTCTTTGCTTGATGGATACACTTATAATGTGACCTGAGCATGCGAATCTCGAGCTTAATTTTCACGATAGACTTTCGACAAATTTGCAGTCCGTCTCTTTCAGGGAGAACCTTGGGAAGAAGATAATATCTGGTAAACCTTTAATAGACTACTCCCCTTCGCTTTTAAGGAAATTTTACAGGTACGTATAGTACCTACTAAATGTAGTCGAAACCCACAGTGTTGAGTTGCGGAATTGCTTAATTTCCGAGAAAAAAATTTAATTATTCGACAAAATTAACGTTTTTCATAATCTTGTAATAAAGAAAATTGGAATTAAAAACTATTTTATCAAAATATACCATTTTATTAGTGTATTAGAAAATAACGAACACTATTTACAAAATGAAAAAAAAATTAAAAAATTTATTTTCCCCGAACCATACAATGATAGACTTCGTTTCGCCCTGTAAGCAAGGAGCGGTATGGGGTGGACCTCGCTTCAGGTCAAGGTCGTTGAAGGATGAGTCCCCTAAACATCAGTTTTACCTTATTTTTTTATGTCAAAATCTTGGAAAACCTAAATTAGGCCAAATAATTGGAATTTTTTTTTCTCGGAAACTAAGCATTTCCGCAACTCAACACTGTGAGTTTCGATTACATTTAGTGGGTATTACATACCTGTAAAATTTCATTAAAATCGAAGGGGAATAGTCTTCTAAAGCCTAATATCTTTTGTGGTGGCCGCGTGCGCCTATCAAGACAGCAGCCCAATACCACACTAATAACCCGCGTGCGGGCAAACGCGCTTTCTCGCGAGCGACTAACGGTCGTACCGACTAACAATAAGTATATAAAGAAATTCAGCAAAAACACTCATTGTTCTTATCAGCCAATCAACGCTCCAACCAAGAGTCGAATTAAACACACACTACTTGGAGTCACCATTCAATGTGGTGTGCCCCCAAACTTTTTTAAAATAAAATTTCCTTATTTTAGTATTTTTCAAATATCAATTCTTTTAATACTCAAATATTTTTTGCGTTCTTTATTCCGTTTCAAACCTATTTCAGGAGCATCCATGTGCGATGAATTGCGTTCCTGTCAGGCCGCAAGTTGCGTGCGTGCTAACGAGACTCGCCCTACGCGTGTAGACGTGATTTTAGCTGCGTCGTTGACGCAATGGCGACTGGCAACGCGAGATATACGCGGTTTACGCAATGACAGCCAGTCAGGGGAGCGCCAGGTTTCAGCGCCAGGTCGATCGGGTTGCCGGGTGAGATCGCCGCTACCGAGCGCTGCTGGCATAAATCACGAATCTGATCGCCATTCATGAGGAAAGCGCTAGTTGCGTCTACTAGCACCTGATCAACATAGGGCGACGCAAGTCGCTCTACCTGTCATTAGCCGAGATCATGTCATCGCGTATGCAATGCGATAAGGCAAGATTGCATAATAAGAGCACGCGCTTAAGTGCATATTTCGCGCATTCGTAAAGAGCGAGTCTCGCGCATTAGCATATGTTACGAATGTCTGTTACGATTGTGATCGCGCAAAATCTAACCGACCGTCATTTGCGAAATGGTCGTACCTCCCTGGCAAAACAACGATGTATACTTGCTCGTTAATGTCCCGATAAGCACGCGACGGGCTATTAAACGGCACAAATTAAAACAGTTTTTCACGGAACAATCGCCGACTCCAGCTGTATAAGGACTGATAATTATCGAATTATTAAATCGTGAATGCAACCGGCGCCCACGAGTGCTCGAGTGTAATGAGATATTCGTCCTACGCAGGCATCCGATATTCCAACGATTATCATAAATTTACTTTATGCGGTTTGAAATTATCCGCACCTAATTAAATAAATCAATAGTAATATTCGAACACGGTCATTAACATCAAGCTTGCTTACGTATCTATTCAGTATTTCGTTCAAATCTATCGGCGTTTTCTTTATATACGTGAATTTTATTGTGTACAGTGTGAAATGCATTGTTTTCTCTGTCTTTCTATGAATTATATCGTCCACTGTGTACTTGCGATAAATAGACCACAACATTATAATATAATATATATTAATTTCTGAATTAAAAGTATTTTTTTTTGAAACCTAAATGTTATAGGAAGGAATCTCTTGTTCTGTATTTCTGATTTATATTTTTTATGTAAAATCGTTATCTTTCTAGAGTTGTGCTCCGAATTGCGCTCCACTTTGTAGGTACATGTGTGACTAAAGCGCATGACTGTATCTAATTCGAATTTACGTCGCGCGGTTATTAGTTGGAGGAATGGATATCTCGCGCGTAATTGTGTAGGAAAAGTACGTGAGAGGCATACACGATTACTCGTGTAGCGCGATTGCGGGGCATTCTACCAAGTAGACAATCCAAGTTTCGCGAAATCTCTCGCCTGTACCATGGCGCGCGCGCGCGCCGGAAAACGATTATTGGCTGATGCACTTTTGTCACTTTATATGCGTGTCGCGCGCCGAAAGGGAAAGCAACATTATTTTCAGATGATTGTTGTCGCCCGGTCCTCATTTGCGAAAGTTGGCGACGAGTCTTAAGAGACGTCCTTCGTAACGTTTTGTGCTTTCTCCATTCTTTCGTCTTACGTCCTACCATAAAGGTAGAACGCGCGCGCTTTTACAACCACTGTTTAACGTTTCGGTTTTATAGCCGCGCAGCATTTTGCGAGGCGTCACTTTATGAAGAGAAGGATTTTACGAGAAAGGAAAGAGCAAATTCAGATGCGAAGTGTAGAGAAATTAATACTGTCGTTTAACGAAGTGTTAACTACGTAGTGTCAACTTGGTATCAGTGTACTTAAATTATTTAAAAAAACTGAAAAAAAGTATTATGTTATCTCTGTAGCATACATTAAGGCATAGAAATTTTAAAAGAGACACGTCACTTGGAGAGTTTCACGAAACACATAAAATTATACGTCGATATCTTTGTAAGGTTTAACCAAATTTTTCACCATGACTCCGGTAACACAATGAGCGCATTGCGTATTCATGGCACGGGCGTCGTTTACCGTTTCCAAGACGTTGTAACAAAAGGCGACACTGATGACAATCGCGATGTTATTGTGCATATGGATCCGGTGAATCATTTTTTTTTGGGGGGGGGGGGCCTTTCTTTCGGGTGTATACAGACGACCTCTTTGTCCCTTGCGGTCTCGATGACGCGTCACCAGCGCAAGGTTGACCGCGATTTCTCTTCGATTAATGTCGAAAATACTTACAATGTGCACCGCCGTATGCACATACGTGCTTGCAACGGGGCGTATCGCGTCGAAACAAACCTGCCCAGATTCGATTACAGTCAACGAGGCCAGCGATCTCCGCGCGCGTCATTTGTAACGCGCGCGCAACACTAAAAGCGCCGCTTTATATCGCACAATTTCGCAAATGCGCGCCGCCTCGGTCCGCGGCACCCTGGGGTTTCGCAAAATGGAAACTAACGGTTTCCAGGAGAAACGATCTCTCGCGATCTCATTTATTTGTCCGTTGTTATCGTTATTGCCGATCTGCTTTCTCAGCCTCCGTATACAAAAGCGCGTGCAATTAAGGATCGCGCAACAATTTTCGAGTTCTACGGGATACGCGTGGTCAAATTAAATTGGCAAGCGCTTGTTTTTTGTCATTTTAATCGTGGCGGATGAGACGGTCCCGGAAACCCCGGGGGATCCCTCGTCGAGGCAAAAGCTGATGCGGGCTTCGGCGAGGAACGAGACTCGAGGATATTCGAAGTCGTTTTGCTCCACCACATACGGCGACAGATCGGGCAGAGAGCCACGACGGGATACGCGGTAGTGCCCGCTTGTTACGCATAATTGGACGAATATACGGACGCGGAGCGGAGCCGTGAACGCGTGCTCAGTCATGGACTCTCGGGGACTCGTTCGCGCAAAAATACGGCGGGCATTCGAGACCGCGCGGTAATAGCCGCGATAATATACAGCTCCGGTTGCAACGCGAAAGTACCGGTGATTTGTGAAGGCCTTTCCGCGGCGCGTTGTGTCGCGGATGATCCATGGAATCGACAGTGTACGCGGCGTATACGGCTCCGATATATGTGCGCGCGGTTTGATTTACGAGAGGATCGTCGCTTCGCGATTCGCGCGTCGCGCGACATTACCCGTGAAATGTTTTTACGCGCGACAATACGTGACTGCGGCGATATCTCTCGACGGATAGATGCCCCCGCGAGGATAAGCAACCCCGTAATTACACTCCCAGGTAACACGAAGGTAAAAATATGATTTATATGGATTTATGCGGATCTGGAGAAACGATTGACTCGCGTATCGCATCGTCGCTCTCACCGTTCCTTTCACTTAATGAATTTCAATTCGATCTTTCCTAAGAACGTCGGGGAATTCGTCGATTCATATATCTTTTTTTTTATCGCGATTTTTCGATAGACCGCATTATCGGCTAAATGTCAGCATCATATGTTTGTTTTCTTCGCGTCATCTGTTTTCGTCAATTTTGTGACCGGATTCGACCTCGATTTTACCGTTGTCCAAGAAAATCTCTAAAATTAAGTCTATATTTGTAATTTTAAGCGTCCTACTCGTTTCACGGAACGCGCGAAGATAATAATTGATTCCCGATTTTGCGACTATCGATATTTCGCCGCGCGTCATGGCTCGATGCCTTGCGTGTCCCAAAGCAATCGGGAAATCGCAGAGAGGGAGAGAGAGAGAGTGAGAGCGATAGGTGGCGATGGCTGGGTGATGCGATCTCTCATCAGCAACGCAAAGCCAACAAAGCTAGCTCGAACTCTAGTAGTAGATAGCGCCGCGAGAGTCGAGAGCGCGTTGGCCCTCTCTGGGCTCCTTTGCAACCCCGCTTTTACTTCTATCAAAGCGAGAGAACGATTTGGGGCGTCGCTTTGAACCGTCTCGATTTCAAACTGATATACCCTGAAGATCGCTTTGCATCGACGGAACTCGCGCGTAATGGACGTTTCGCGTGCACACCGATGCGATGCACCGAGCGCGAATGTTTGCTCTGTGGGTCGACGCGGTTATTTCTTTAGCCTACGAGTTGCACAGTGACACGAATCTCTCTGCGCTGACCGCGAGCTACAGCGAGATGTAATCAATGTAGTTATGGTAAGGAAATGTGTCTTAAAGTATTTTCTAAAGATCCATTACGTGTGAAAAATTTGTAAATTGCATTCATGATGTCATATTGCTCACTTGTTCCAAGGGTAAACAGTACAGTTGTTGGCCACTCTACAATGATTGGCCACATCTTAAAAAATTACAGATTATAAAGAAATACTATTAAAATGTTTTTAATTATAAAAAAGTAGTAATTATAATATTTTTGTATTTATAATTAAAAACATTTTAATAGTATTTCTTTATAACCTTTAATTTTTTAAGATGTGGTCAATCATTATAGAGTGGCCAACAACTATACTGTTTATTCATATATTACTTATTAATAATTAATATTCTTTACCTATATTATAGGTATATTTTTGCATACTTATATTTCTCTGGAAATAATTATTACGCGTTAGTTCCCGAAAAAATTAGCACGTCTCGCCTGAACACAGCGCAACATCGAGCAAAGGAGAGGCTGTTGTTGCCTCGTTCGTAATCGCATCGGCGCAACCGGCGTCGTTCTTCGTTAACTGTGTAACGTCTTCGCGCGTCCGTAAATTTCCCCGGGTAGCGAGTGGCGCGCGAATTCAATTCGATCATCTCTCCATCTCGTCGGCGCGGATGACTCTTTGCCGTTCCTCCTTCCCCCGCTCGGTCTCCATTCCGGCTCTCCGGTTTATCGCCGATCCCGCGATCCTTTAATAACGGCGGCCGTGATTTATCGACAGGAGCATATCAAGCGAGGGCGAAAGAGGGTGAAAGAGAGGAAAAGAGAGTCCGATGCGGCTTCAGACTCCGCGGGCAGGTGGACCTCCGCCCGGAATAGGTACATACATATATACATACATAAGGGTGCACCGAACTATCGATTCGCCGCATTTTTCAGGCCCCTCTTTGCACGTTCGCCAGTTTCACATGTCCTTTTTCCTCGTTTTTCCTTTTTTTTTTTCATTTATTTTGCCGGCCGTTCGACGAAATCTGCCGCGTTCTGAACGCGCCCGTTTGTTACCGGGAGAATTCCTGCGCGAGCGCGCAGGTAGGATTTTTTGACGGCTACAGCCTGCGTTCCATCCATGAAAAATAGAACGCGCCGTCGCACTATCGCGCAAATAGGGCGTGTACGTCGTTTCGATTACTCGATTACTCGAAACCTATCCGTTTTCGCTGAGTCGAATTCTCGAAACTATTCAGAAATTCATTTATTAGTCAGACGTTATTATCGTCTGTGAATTTAGAGTTGATAACAGAATACAATCGGATGTTTATGTGTTTGAAACCACTCTCTGACGCAAGTAGCAAGTCAGATCTTGATAAGAGAGTTCTTAGTGTAGAGACGGCTTGGCGTACGCTAACATTTCTATATCAAACGTCATAAAGCGTATTATACTTTAGATATGTTTGATAAGTGTGTGTGTGTGTGTGTGTGTGTGTCAATAGGTATATAACTACAAGGTATATAACTATTGTATATATAGAAAAGAATATTCTGCTTTGTGATGTATTTATATTTAATAGATACGATTATATTTAATAGATAACGATATAGTGATGTAATTTTTATTTATATCTTCTTCTAGCAAGTTCTTTTCAAGATTTGTGCACTCATCTTCCAGGTCGAGTGGAGTAGCTTAACTATTTCGCTGACTCTAAAGCTGCATTATAGTTCTTTTCAAGCAATAGTCAAGAGATTCTTTTTGTTTTTCTTCTATGATATAATGTGTTTAGCGTAAAAGTTATGTTTAGATTCGGATCATTGCCCTGCATGCCGGTGAAATCTCGCCAGTTATATAGTCTTTCTCGGTCCTCTTATTCGAACGTGGAATCGAGCGCACCTCGCTATTTTACAGCAGTAGAAAATTCCAATATTACGTATCCTTCCCATCTCTCCTGATGATCCGTTGTCACTCTTGGTTAATGTCGCGACTGGGGAAAAGTGCTCCGTCGTCAATAATATCACAGCGAATATCGTTCTGAAAATGCATAGGTCGCCGGATCTCAGTGTCCATCGAACGAGTCGCCGATTTGAATATGGCAGGTATAATCCGCAATGCAGATATACCCATTTCTTAAATACCGTATATGAAATATATAATTTATATAAAATTCTGATGGAATGTTACTTTTCTAAATTTGTGAATTTTGTGTTTGATGAATTTTCCTGAAAACATGTTTCCCTTATTCCTGAAAAAGAATAATAGATTTAATTCGGAAATAGCTTTAATCGCAAGTATTTGATCACTGAACCTTAATCTCTTCGCAAGAGATATGCATTTCGGATATTGCTGCCTATAATAGAAAGCTGCCGTACTTAGAAAGCACTGCTTTTCTATCTGCTGCATGAAGATAATGACTGCGATAAGATAAAGAAACCGATCGCGAGAAGAAAGGGAAGAGGGTGCTCGCGCGTAGGAAAATTCCGTGTGCCGACTGCGTAAGATACTTTAAGGAATAAGAATAAGGAATTCCTTTTCTCCTTCACCCGGAAACCGGTCGGTGAACGGGGGATCGGCGCGGGCTTCTTGTATCGGCGATCTTCGTGAGGAATTCTCGTTTGTCAGCCGTCAGCCAGGTACTCGGTTGACCGTGACGATCGCATGATGCACCCACGAAGGTAACGACCCATTGGAAATCCAAGCGTTTTGTAGCTCGCTAGCTAGGAACGAGCTTATCTGTCCCTATTAATCCCCCTTGCTCTTACGCGGCGATAATAATCGCGCCGCGCGTTACCGTTATTCGCGATTTACACCGTCGATCGCAGCTAAATTTATCATCGAAGGTCTCTGTCTTCCTCCCTCGCCGCCTCTCGTCCTTGCTCCTCGCGCGCGAGATCTTCTCTTTCGAGACGAGTTCCTTATTGCCTCATACGATTAATGCTGCCGTACTTAGAAAGCACTTGCGAGGTGGATGGCGATTGATCTATTATTTAGAGGATTCAGTGATAGCAGCGGCGCGGTGAATCGTCATAGAGTCATCCGTTTTAATACAGCGTGGGATAGCGATTCCTGAGATAGACGTACCTACTGCCGTACACGTTGAAAGGAACTCTTGAAAGGTACTGCGGGCTACATTGGTACGACAAGACATTTAATAAATATGAATTCTCTCAATACTAAAATATTATTAATAAAAATAATTCAAGACGCAACTGTCTTTGAAGATTGATCTAATTTATTGCTAATGTCGCTAAAAGACGATCGCGTCACGAAGATGAGAATCGCATCGAGCGATCATCGGGTTTGTCGAATTCGAGTACGTTTCCATCATTAATAACGATTTCAAGTACGAAATCAGGTTTACACGTGAGATAAAGAGTGTGGAAAGAAAGATAACGGAGTCCTCTCACATGCACGTAAGCTACTCGTGGGTGGTGCGCACTCGCGGCAACCTGCACTCGGGCTGTGCAGGATGCCGCGCGTGGTGTAGATAGGCAATACCCGCGGCATGAACCACGTGTGCGTCGCGATACCCTACCGGTCAACGAGACGCGCGGGGGAAGAGACAGGCCGCACCGCACCGTTCTGTATTAGAGGCGCGACGCACACGGCGTACACCGTGTATATACGAAGGTACATATTTTCACGCGGATTCCGCCGGTAGTCGCCGACGATGGTGGCAAGGTAATAAGAGACGGCTTAGCCGACAGATTGCCTCCTTACAGCCGCGCGCGCGCGCGTTGCGCGTAATAGCGCGGCTCCTTTTCCTAACGCGGCCCCGATGGGCTCCCTTCGCTCCTTTTCCTTCGAAGGAGCAGCCTCGGCTTTCCCTCTTTCGCGTCTTGACCTCCACTTGTCGTGGATTACCTCGCATAACCGTCAGTAGAACGGTTTTCTTTTTCCTACGATCGTCCGTTAAACAATTTATAACGCGAGTCGTCGGTTTTACGATCGTAAGAATATTTAATTATTTCTCCCGGTTCCGACTTTATGGTTAATTAACGAATAGACGGTTTTCGCGATTTCTTCGCCGTTACGCGCGCACCTGCCATTCATAAAGTTTATAATAAAGTGTATAAAAATGATGTTTGTCCGAGAAGTTGGACCAAAAACAAGATTTAACGAACGGTACTATGAAGATAATTTTTCACAGAATTTAAGATACTGAATTATGCAGCGTGAAAAATATTCGGAACGTCTAGAGAGGAGGCTCTCTGGTACCGCGCGTCATCACGAGGGTGGCCACTGTCACGACCAGAAAATGTAGGTACAGAAAATGAGATAAGTGGAAAATGCTGCCGCGGCTAACGTAACGTCCGACTCCGCCGCATTTAATTCGCACGAACAATTTCGTAACTACGAAACAGCTACCGACGTTGAAAAAGAAGAAAAAAAAAGAAAAAGATTACAGGTAACCGCTTCTACTTTATTACGATGTTTCAATTACAATGTTACGGGAGCGAAACGTATCGTCCCATTTGACCAGATACAGTTCGAATCCATAATACACGGTCATCATCCGCCGTGCCTGGCGGAGGGATCGATCATAAAGTAACTGCATCGTTTGCGTCGCGGATGCGTCCGAGGTGCAAGGCGGATCACGCGCGCTCGCCTCGCCGCGCCGGCAATGCCGGCATGGACAGCCGAGCCGGGGGAAAGCCGCCGCGCTCGTACATCCGATGCACTCCCGGCGAATAACCGAGCCTGGGATTGCTCAAGGCAGTCCTCTCGCGCAACGGTTGCAAAAATTTCAAAACGAACTCGGCCCGTTCCCCCGTTTCGCCGTTCTGTTGTACTCCCTGTCGCCTCGATATCTCGTTGTTCTCGCGTCTCTCCTGCACTGTACAAGTATGCCGTCTATTTAATTTAAAGCGTAAATGCTAAGCTCTTCCAAATTTTCCAAAAGTGAGGGACAAATTAATTTCCACATTTGGCAATTTCAAAATTAATTTGGATTTTGAAGAATATACGTTGGGATCAGCGTATCATCGATCTTTTCAATATATTTTTCTGCTCTATTTTATGACGTACAATTTATCGACGGCAGATATTCTGGAGAAGAGATAAAGATATTTTCGGAGGATAAATGTCGATTGCTCGATCGCAGTATTCGCGTTTATGCGTACGACAAACGAGTCATCATGCACGCGCGCTTTCTTATTATTACGAAACACGGCTGCGTCGGGAGAAGTCAGCGGGATATTAACGTGTGTGTGTGTGTGTGTGTGTGTGTGTGTGTGTGTGTGTGTGTGTGTGTGTGTGTGTGTGTGTGTGCGTGCGTGCGTGCGTGCGTGCGTGCGTGCGTGCGTGCGTGCGTGCGTGCGTGCGTGCGTGTGTGCGTACACGTAGATGTATGTTTGTGTCGCTTTAATGTGTATCACCGTGATATATGCGGGTGTAGTACATGCATAATAAATGCGCTCGCGCATCTCGCGGTCGCTGGTGCAGTCACTGCAACGTCACGTGATCGCACGCGCGGCTCTCTCGCGCGTTGCAAACGTTAGCGAACGACTTCTTCTCTCCCTCCGTCTTTCTCCTGCCTCCTCGCTTCGTAGATGACACCGAGGCGCAGATAACGGTTGAGTAGCAATCCAACGCGATTGGTGCACCGGGATGTCCGACCGGCACCGTATTTTCAACAGGATAAGTCTCGATTCGATCTCTCTTTAGCAGAAATTTCATCAGAATCCCTACTTTATCTCTCGAATCGAAATTCCGATAAAATCTAGTAAGTATGCTTATTTATTCGCAATCTCAAAGCTAAATTTGCAAAGAGGTTTTTTTGCTCTCGTTTGCTATAATCAAGAAAGTTTTCGCTAAAAGGGAAACGAGATGATTTACCTAATTTTGTGTACAACAATTATTCGCAGCGTATAAAAACGCGCGAATTTCAAGATTAATTCGTGCTCCAGATAAATAGTTTATTCGTCGACGCGTTTTTTCCACGTAAGATAATCGATTCAGATATCGGACAAGTAGAGGCGCGATCGGTACAAATCGAGGGTCGAAATGATTGAATCCGCGATAGCGCGTGTTTAACATGCCGCGGGACACGTGTGCCCGCGGCGTGTGCACCGTCATATGCGAGCTGCTGCCAGATGTATGTAGACGAATTGTGCGTTTCAGCGAGTCGCGAATTTCTGAAGCTACTCGACTTTTTTGCATGAAACGTTTTCTTTCACGCTCGTGTAGAGCGATCATAACAGCGAGAAATAAATTCTCTATTGATCGAGTATTCACAGGAATCTTTAGTTATTCAAAAAATACGTTTTATATTTTGATAAGCGTATTTTTTCAGAACAAGCGACTATGTATTAAAGTAGAAAAAAGAGGACAATATTAGGTGGCAGTATCTCGGAATGATTAGTCGGGATGAAAATTACTTTTGAATTCGCATCGTTGATATTGCGCGCGATTTACGCGACCGGAGATTATTCCGAGCGGGGAAGGCCGTCCAAGTTGGCGGCTCGATAAATTCTACCATCGAATGGAATCGAAAGTGGGACGGCATAATCCCACCCGAAATCCATTCGTGGCAAGATTCATTCTTCAACCCTCTTGGCACAACAATGGCCGCTGCCGGTTCCGTTTCGAACACGATCCACTCCACTCCGCTCCGATCGTCTCGGTAAAATGGCTGTGGAGAGATCTTCTTTCTCGTTCTGAACGGAGAGCGATTAATGACTGTGCTATATAATGTCGTGAACCCACGCATATTCCTGGAAAATTTTGATAGGCGGGGACAGGCGTAATAGTATTTCCTATGAAAATTTAAATCTCATTAAGGATGCATGAAAATATTGTTATTTTTCACAATTCGCGTAACGTCCTATATTTTAATAAATAAAATCGCGACGTTTAAATTTGATTAAAATAAAATCCGCTTTGAAATTGAACGACGGACAATTTTCATGACACGAAGACTATTAATGCCTTGTCCGATGAGGATCGACTTTAGCCGTGTACCTAGCCAAGATAAATGACTCGTTATCTCGTAGCTTCCCGGATTCGATTCTCGTCGCGATTTTCACTGCGCTGCTTCGCCCGTGCCGAAGCGTATCTTCAATTAAAGACGGGTGCTACTCAGTCGAAGTCAATTTACCTGAGTGCCGGGCCGAGTCCGAGGGTACGGAGGCGGTGTCGGAATCGTGCTGTATCAACACTAGAGTCGGTTGCCAACCGCCCGCGGCCGAAACCCACCGGCGTGCCGATCTCTCTCTCTCTCTCTCTCTCTCTCTCTCTCTCTCTCTCTCTCTCTCTCTCTCTCTCTCTCTCTCTCTCTCTCTCTCTCTCTCTCTCTCTCTCTCTCTCTCTTCCTCTTGCTTTTGCCTTTGCCTCTGCCTTCTCTCTCTCCGTCTCTCTCATACTCTCTCACTCTCTGGGTCGGGTGGCTCTGGGTTGCGGGTTCTTACGCCACTGGGATCGATATCCCGGGAGGCCAAACAGTAAACAGCCGGTTGGTCAGGACGGAGTCGGTGGTGGGGCTGCATAACATGGTGGTACCTCTTTTCCATCCGCCTCCACCACCACCCACCCACCATACCACCCGCGCCACCACCGACAAGCAGCGCGCGAGGGTACGAAAGAAGGACGCTACACCACCAGGCAGGAGGGTAAGTTCCTGTAAAGTAGTCGCGACGTTCTGGGATTAACGAACGAACGAAGATGCGCGCCGATGCTACCCAAGGGAGTTGGAGGGAGTGGAAGCCGTGCGATGTCCTAGTTTAACTTCGGGGCAATGGAACATTTTCGGGAATACTGTTTTCATTCAACGTGAAAGTATGTGCGCTAAGAAGCTTGCGTCGACTACATCTTGACCCTTGACACTGTCGATTTCGATTGAATATCTAAATCATCTAAATCAATCTAAATCATAGGCGTTATATGTTGAAAAAACTACCCTTTTTGATCAGAATATTATTTTAATTTTCAGAACACAATGTGTCAAAATATTCTTGTAATAACTTTGTTATAAGAAAATAATTAATAATGCCTCGATCAATGTCGTAAATATACTTAAGAATATTATATTGAACGATAATTTTTTCAGATATTTCATATTTTATTAAATAATTATAGCTAGATATTTCTTATGATTACCATTTTAGAACTGTCGCTCTGTGTGCTTATGCATTTTTACGTAGCGCAGTAGTAAGTTGAAATAACGGAAATGCAAGTTCGTAAAACCGTTGGCGAACTCTCGGATGACTGAATATATCGCTAGATGCTCGCGGCAAGGAAAGTAGGAAAGAAAGTATTAATCGGCGTTATACGATCGCTATGAAATTTGCGCGCAAATGAAAGGCGACTAATTTGCAGAGAACGCAGTCGCCTCGACACCACAGTCTAATTTAGAAGTGTGCGGTCACCTTCTTCACACTTTACTCACACCGAAACGAAACTAAAAAGGAAACAGAAATTTTAATTTTAACTAGACTAGATTTTCCTAAATTATAATGTTTCCTAATCAATACTTTGTGTAGTTAAAAATATAGATCCGGCTTAAAAGACCTTGAATAAAAATGAACTAATAAATTAGTCACAGTTATTAAACAAATTAGAAAAACATTTCGCCGGGGAGTGTCCGGTACTTATGGATTTCCTGCGAAGGAAAAAAACTCTGACGCCGGCAGCGCGCACGATAGCTTTTCTGCGTGAAACATATTCCCCTTTCTTCTCCCCTACCAGCAAGAAACGAAACCTCGCGCGCGCGAGAGGTTGACAAAGGGTTGTAGAGTATTGGGCGTTGAGTACGTCACGGCAGATCGTCAAGGGTGGTTGGCGCTCGCGGGAAAATCGGCTTGACGGATAGTGATCGGCGATAACACGCGGAATTTCAAAACTTGACGTGGAAATTATTCGCTCGTATAATCGCGCGTCCATCACAATTTTTTGCACGCAAATCAGTCTTGAATTTGAGACTGATTCGCCCTGCCTAAATATTTACGGCGGGAGATCATTTTACATCGTAATGGCGTGACGACGAGATGGCGTAAATCTGCGCAACGACGTGTAGACGCAGTCCGTGCCTTTCATGGCGCACTAAAAGCGACAAGATTTACGTTCTTAATAGACGTTGTCGATTCTGCCGCTAGGTTGATACCGCAAGCGGTTACGCCATTGGCTGCATAAAGGGGAAACGCAGCACCTCGGCGGCCAGTGGTGCTCAGTCGCTCCCTCGTACTCGCTTGTCCGCGACGTCCTGAAAATTAAACGCGCTCGAAGTCATTGTATATTCGCCAGATTTGCGCTCAGCGGTTATCGAAGATCGGACAAAAAGGTGTGAAATCGGGGATGTTGCGTTCCCGCGAGCCGCGCGTTTCCGCGGATATAACT